>NC_074708.1:29200333-29500333 GCF_024334085.1 Lutzomyia longipalpis
TGTTGTGTCTCTGTCTTTCCTCTCTATGCTCACAAACATAAGAGAAAAAAAGTCAATCATTGACAAATTAACAGAATATATTGAGGGTGGGAGATGAAGTCTAACAAATATGCGTGAGAAAAAGGAGCAAAAAAGCAAATGGAGAAACATTCCAGAGTAATTTATTAAAAATTCACGAATAAATTGAATTTAGTGTGTCTGTATGCAAATTAGCGTCTTTTATGGAAAGGTCACTTCAATTAGAAATATACTTCCAAGATTTTTATCTTGCATTTTTTGGAAAAAGTGATGATGGGGCTTTTGAAAGAACGCGTGTTTTAAATGCTTTTTTCAAATTGCATTAATTTCCATTAACCCTATATGCATTTACTTCTGATTTACATAATTATAGGGCTAAGATTTTTAATTTGTTTATGATTTTTCTTTTTTTTTAGTGTTATTTAATGCAACAATTTTTAAAATTTTGAGCTTTTGAATAAATAAAGAATTGCTAAAGAGTTTTATCATATTTATTTGATTTGTTTAAAAAATAATTTACGAATAGTTTTCTTAAAATTACTTTATCTGTAAGTTAAAATGAATTTTAATTTGTTGCTAAATTAATTTCTTGCCAATTTGTTATCCTTTGATGTAAAAAAAAATAAAATGATAAGAATAATAAAATTTTTCTTTACAAAGTATTTTAAAATCATTTTACATAAATACTTAAATCAAATTAAGGTCAATTGGTATTTTCCTAATTCAACAGTTTTAAGGTTTTTAAAGGTTCTAAATCACACAAAAACCTCGGAAAATCGCGTCTATTTATTTCTTGTGATGTGTCGAAGTCTTCGATTTCTTTCTTCCTCAGGCAAAAAAGTTGTCAAAAAAACGTCAAAAGTCCGCCTCTTTCCGAGAAAGGTCTTTCCTTGATTATCAATCCTAAAAAATGCCTAGACCGAACACAAAAATTAAGAATTATAAAAGGATAACATTTTTTAGAATTAAAAAAAAAACGTGTTTTAAATATTTTCCTACAATAAAATAATTTAAAAGACTGTCAAAATCTTGAAAGAAAAGTCAATCATAACGCGTCCAGTTATTAAAGTTGGTATACCACAACGCGGATGGGTCAGTCTATGCGTTGTAATTTAATTTGTGAGTAATATTAGTAGGCAAAGTCGATTTTTTGTAAAATTAAGCAATTTGACAGATTAAAATGCATATATCTTAAGTTCTATTAGACCTACAGAAATTTCTTGACTAGTTATGGAAAGCTATTGAAATAAGCTATAATCTGATGTATATTGCGATACATTTCAAGGTCACCTCCAGAACACAAAATGGTGGATTTTTGTTCTACCAAAACAGTTTTTTGCACTTTTTGTCGACAAGGAATGGTTCTAGAGGTTTCTGATGTTTCGGAAAGTTATAGAGTTTTGCAAAACCTTTAATTTGATACCAAATTGAGCAAAATCGGACAGACCGTTCAAGAGATATGGCTCTTAGAACTTTTCAAATTCAAGAATTTTTCAAATGGCTATATCTTCTAAACGGAGACATAGATTTTCTTCATTTTCGGACTGATGAAAGATATTGAGTCAGGCTACAACATATCAAAATTTAAAGGAAATCTATAACAGATGTTCGGAGATATTGCCCCTTAAAGTTAGGCAATTTTTGTTTTCGATTTTAGCGCCTCTTGCGGATGTTTTTGAAACTTGGAATGTTCTAGACTGTTGTAGGGCTTCTCAATACCTTTCATTTGATACCAAGATGGTCAAAATCGGTTAAGCCGTTCTCGAGTTATATTGAAAAAACACTTTTTGCTTTAGGCCGCCATATTTGCTAAACCGCTTGACCGATTTTCAAGTATGATTTGTTGATGAAAACATCTCACTGAGCACTACAACATACTAAAATTTCAGACCTCTAGCTGTAAAGGAAGTGGTTCACGGTATTTCAAAATGGCGGACGGCGGCCATTTTGAATTTTGAAAATGCGAAAAAATGAAATTTTACACCCACATTTCTATAGAAAACTTCAAACCGGAAGTCTCTATCTGTTACTGTTCTCGAGTTATAAGGTAAAGTTTGGCGCAGAGGCCGGCCGGCCGGCCGGCCGGATCAAAATTTTTCCACCACCATTTTCGTAATGTGGGATGTCTAAAACGTGCTCATACCAAGTTTGAGCCCGATCTGAGATGGTCGGTTTTTCCGATGATTACAATACTTGGTATGCCACGATTGTGGTATACCAACTAATAGAAGAAAAATTCTGACTAAATTTTGTTTAAAAGATTTATATTTTTTACTAAAACAAAAGAGCTCTAAATATCGTAGAATAAAATATTCTAATTCAATAAAAAAAATATCTATTTTATCTTTTTATCTTTTTTGTTTTTTTTTAATAAATTATTCAAAAATTTTCCCAAAATAGATATTGGAATCCTTATTTTACTCCATTTTATTTATTCTTTCTCATGCAGAATATTTAAGCATCAAGTAGAATTTTAGTAGAACACCTCATAAATAACAAATTTCTATAAGAATAAAAATTTATCTACAACGGAGATTTTTCCTAGAATGGAAGGGTTAACGAATAAAATTTAATTGAGTCGCAAATTCTTCCTAAAGTTCGTTGTACATTTTCACCTTATTTTACTATGTGTCACCGCGTTTTTGACTACACAATGATTGGGTCTCTCTATCGCAATGCAGATAATGTGCCTCTTGGAAATGATGCGATAAGACGATAAGACACAACCCCACTCCTTTTGACACTGCCATTGAAAGAACTTGAGCAGTACAATCTTGAGAGAATTGGTAGAATGTTCCATGTTTAAAGCTTTCATTTTGGGCCTTTTGTGAATGATGCTGTGAATGGAAATTAGATGGTTGCCTTGTCAATGAATTTTTTTCTCCATCATCAGAATATCAAATATTATTGCCAATGAGTGGGCTTTAATTTGCTATATAGCCTACCTGTGTATATAAATTTTTAATGAAAAGGTGTGCGGTTGTGTGGACTTAAATGGCGCGGAATGAGAGACTTTCAGTGGATATTACCTACGAATCTGTTGCTGAGAATATAAGTAAATTTGAGTGCTAATGGGCATTTTTAACATCATTCTTGAGGGGGGTTTTATCGATGTTTTGTGGGGACTTTAGTGAGAATTTTTCTTTTTTATTTTGTTTCTTTTAGACGCTCTGCTTGCCGATCTCCAGAATTCCGTACCTGGAGCAGCATCCCAGCAGCATCATTACAATGCCAATTCATCCGGAGGATATGGGAGTCTGCGTTCGAAACAATCACCGCAGTCGGTAAGGAGAAATTGGATATTTTTGTGCTCTATAAGCTTGTTGAATGAGTCATCGGTGTGGCGTGGAAAGCAATGCGAATGGGTGCCGAAGGTAGTGAAGCAACTTTGGCTTTGTAAGCGGCAGACGGCTCGTTGGTCTAGGGGTATGATTCTCGCTTCGGGTGCGAGAGGTCCCGGGTTCAATTCCCGGACGAGCCCATTTTTTCTTTTTTTTTTCTTTTACTTTTTTACCCTCTTTGGTGCTTCAAAGGGTCCATAATTGAGTAAGTTGTTTATCCTACCCCAACGAATGGGGTTAAAAAGACTTACTGGGGGAAAAGCAACGTATGAGATGGGAAATTGCACTCGGCACCCTCGAAGTGAATTGTTGGCGCGCATCCAACTAATAGCGCGAGATGAAAAAAAAAAGATGATGGTGAAACATGGTATGAAGATTGAAAGAGAGAAGAACGTGGTACATTATTCGTTCATAAATGAAATAATAGTGATCAAAAATATATCAAGAAAATCTCTAGCTGTGACTTGTGTTCAGCATCCGTGTGTTGGGCATCGGGACGTGGTGGTGTGTTGTTGTTGTTCCTTCCTGAAATAGAAGTGTAGAAGGTGGAAAGGGAGAGTGCAGGAAGCAAAGAGATCAAGAAAGCAAAAAAAAACATATAAGGGTTCCACAATTATGAAATTTCACGTTGTTATTAAATATAAAGTAAATAAACCACCGTGACTTATTCCAAAAAGTTCTATTAATAAGTATCCATCATGTATACACATTTTGGCGCGCCAAGTTTTTGTACGTATCGACAGAGTGATAAATTGTGTGTCTTGTTTTTCTCCTTCCCCCCAAACAGCCGACCTACCATTCACCAGCGGGCGTGAATGGGGCCGTTCGCGGGTCGGGATCTCTGCCACGGAATGTTGGTGCAAATACGGGAAATCTCTCAGAGCTGGACTCCCTTCTTGAGGATCTCAGCTCACAGCGCTACGGGCGTAGCCTCGACCGCAAAGGGGAGAACGGGTACTCCAGTCGGTATGCAGCGAATGATTCAACCGTGAGACCCTCTGTGGATAGCCTCCTAGATGAATTGAGTAGTGCCAACACCACAGGACCGACCTACGCCGTACCCAATGGGTGAGTTTTTCACTGAAAATCTCAATTGAGCGATGACGGAAGCACACAGAAATTCACCCGCACTCCCAAAGTTTTCTTCTCACAAATGTAAATTGAACATTTGCACACACGAAGAAAATGCCAGAATTTCTCTGCAAATTCTAGAACAATTTATTTGTTTTTATTGAGATATTTAATGCATTCAGCTTTATACTTAACTTGCAAAGTGATGCTTAAAGCAGCCACAATTTATTCACAGTCATTTGATTAATTCTTTCACTACAGTGGAGTAGATTCTAAACAAATCCCCTCAATCAACACCAATTGTTGTTTCGCTTGACAAATCAGCTGTGGCTGATAAATATTATTTTATTGTTTCTAAATAATTTTTTGAACAAAATAAATTGAATAAAAAAAACTGAGTTAGTTAGTTAGTTTAAATCTTACAATCTGAAGCGAATTTACTGGTTTGAAAAAAAAAAGGATGTTAAATCTCAAAGGAGTTTATCCCTTCATGTACTCCTTGAGGAATCAATCGGGATATGTTTTTATTTATTCTTAAAGATAATATAAAAAATACCTACTTCTAATTTTTCACTAAAATTAGCTAGAAAATCAGGTAAAGATTTATTTACTCAGAAATGTAAACAATGACGTCACAATTTGCTTGCATTCTTGTAAAAATAGCCGAATATTGCTTAGAATTTCACATTTTCCTTTTACAATTTGGCAATTTTCTTCCTGTATAGTTTATAAAGCTCATTGACGATTTTTATACATATTTTTGTGTTTCATGTATTAAAAATCAAAAGAAAAACACAAAAATGACGTCATTGTTTCCATTTTTTGAACAAATCATTACCAAATTTATCTAGCTAATCCTTATGGAAAATACATAAAAAGTCTCTTAGAAATTTCTTTTACTTTTTTTCTATCATCTCTACAAGATCGTTCATATTCTTTGTTTTCCCATACAACAACGAATAAGCTCCACTTTTATTTAAGAACTGTTCTTTAAAATATTAGCATTTGTATTAAGGCTGATTTTACTATAAAATAACTACGCAGATGAAGATCAGTTGGGATACTGCAGAGAATTGTCGAGCTTTTGACCTGAATTTTCTCAAGAAATTTTAAAATATCTGTCTGTAGGTACCTAAAGCTTTTTTTTTTTTAATATAGAAAAGCTCAGAAAGTACCTACAACCTGTTTCTTTATTCGAAATCATTAAATTTTTCAGGAAATGAAAAGGTTTTATGTTTTTCTTAGTCTTAAAATAAACATAAATTAACTTTTTGATACTAAAACTTCAACGGCATCACTGTAAGACAACATTTTCTGAAAAATTATGAACAATTCTAACCTTTTTTTCAACTATCTAAATGATCTAAATACAAGGTAAAGAAACTCAGCAATGCACAATTCTTAACGCCAATATTTGAAAAATCAAATCCAAATATGTAATAATAAGTGCTAATTTCTTTGGAATGTAAGCAACACGAGTTCAGTGAACGAAAACTAAAAATTCACGTTTCTTTCTCATTAGAATTTTTGACATCTCTCTTCTAGAGTAGTAAATTTAAATATAGCATCAATTAATTTCTATGTAGTACATACTAAAAAACTAAACTAAAAGGTTTTTTTTACTGCGATTTCTTTTGCAGTTATATCACATTTAGTAAAAACACATCATTATTTTTCACAAAATTCTATCTTTTCACACTTGGAAGAGTCTATCGTGGTGGGGAGTTTATTATTTTGTAATTTATATTGTTCCTAATTTTAGAGAAAATGAAGATTAACAGAGACATTTCAATAGATTCAACATCAAAACAAACCAAATAGATATTTTATGATTATTGTAAATTCTAGCAAATTATACCTTGTGTGTGCTTTATATATAGGTCAAATTTGTTAGAAAACGTAAATGTAATAATTTTTAAAATATTGTAACTATAAAATTCAATGATGGCTTAATTTATACTAATTCATTTTGCGGGATATTATCATTAATAAATTATTTTCTAAACAATTTTGTTGTATTTTCAGGACATCCACTCCGGAGCCTGGCGTCAAGCCGGGAAAGCATGTGACGATAACAGTGAGGGAGACAAAAACGGAACGTATGAGATCCCAATCACCTACTGAAGGTAAGAAGATTCACTGAAAGATGAGATTTTAACGCTGGATGATGATTTAATTTTTTTTTGTCTTTTTCAAGATGTCATGGAGACGGTGACAAAGGAGGAGAAGTCCTATTCAAGCTCCACTCCGTCATTTCATGCATCATCAGCCACGAAAGAATTGGATGATCTTATGGCCTCGCTGTCTGACTTCAAGGTAAGGAGAAAAATTTATCGTTAAATTGATTTGTTTATCCACACAAGTTGGGAATATTTTTAGAACAAAAATTGTTTTTATTTAGAAATTTTTTTGGGCATAAATGATGATTACTTTGAACAGGTATCTGAGAAATCAGTTTGAGGGGGATAAAGCTCTCTGTGAGTTTTCTCTTTACCTCACTGGTGGATGCTTTAAACTACAAAAATCTGACAGTATTATCCCCCATTTAAAAGCAATTAAACTGTTAAAGCTTCGCCAATTTAGCTTGATGAATTTATTGGGAAATATTTTTGAATTTAGAGACTACATATACAGGATGATGAAATATTTTTATGTCGGGAGAAAGCACCTATTTCTGTCGAATGACACAAACTTGGAAGCATTTTAAATTAATTGTAATAACATATTGCTGAATTACCCTTCAATTTGGCTGGTTTTCCTCTTGGCTTCATCTCCTCCGTTGAGTTGAAAAAAAAAAGAAATTGATTTATTTGTTGATGTGAGAAAATCAAAATGTATTTTGGCGTCCACCAGCAGAGACAAGGCACAAAATATAGAAGTTCTCTGTGATCCGACGATGGCAATTCATTCCAATAAATTCGTCCGCACACTCCCGCGATGGTGGGAAAATTGTGGAAAAGACGACGGTTGAACATAAATAAAATTTGGACAAGACATTGGGTGTGGAGAGATGATGTAGACTAAGCGGAAAGTCCGCGTCATCTGCGCACGTTGTGATATTGAGAGACGCGTGTCCTTTCTTGGCTCCATAACACCATGGGGAAAGTTCTATAGCTGTGAGACTCA
Source organism: Lutzomyia longipalpis (assembly GCF_024334085.1). Lineage (NCBI taxonomy): Eukaryota > Metazoa > Arthropoda > Insecta > Diptera > Psychodidae > Lutzomyia > Lutzomyia longipalpis. The sequence goes on from NC_074708.1 coordinate 29,207,890, forward strand.
GTGGACGATGGGAAATCTCTTAAAACTCGATTAACTTGTATGAATTTGTGATTCTTATGATGGAACAGTGAGGAGATGTGCTGAAAATTGATTTAACAGCCAATTCAAATGAAATCTTACAACGGCTAATGTTTTTTTTTAATTCCTTTCTGAATTGTTAAATAAGATTTATTTAATAGCACAAAAATCAATTTTTAAATAATTTTTTGGGTGAGTAGTTTTCGAGATTTTATAATTCCAGGAAAATAACTATCTTTCCTTTTTTGGATATTATAGAAGGGATATCCTTTAACCTTAAGCATTTTCTGGGAGTTTAGTTGAAGCAAATTAACACTTTAATATTAAAAATCTCAAATTTTTTAAAACAATTTCCACAATTTCACTTCAGAAATTTATTATCAAAACTCATGGAAGAATAATTCATCCAAAATAGAGAAAAAAGGTTATTTAATTGCGGAAAAATAGCCTTTTTTTTACATGATCGAATAAAAAACTAAGATATCTATAGAACCTAAAAGGTCACACCTGGACAGAATTTGAAAGGAATCTTATCCAGGAAAATTCTGTTAATTAAAAAATCGTCGATTAAAAAAACACAAAAAATTAAGTTAAAGGAGTTTATTCGTTTTTCCATGAAAAATCATTATTTAAGGTAAAAATTGGAATGAGGGTAATTTTATAGACAAAAAAAATTAAAAATCGCCAGGAATAAAAGTCAAATATTTGCCAAAAGATGTAAATAATGACGTCACAATTGTGATTTTTCTTCGTGTACGTTAGCATTCATGCTTCGGAAATAATTTTTAATAAGATATTTTTTTCACAAAATTTTGTAAACGAATACTTTCTTGCGATCTGATAAATCAATTGTTTTCTACACTTATATACATTCCTATACAGAAATGAATAAAGTCCTTTTTAATCTCTGAGTTTTCAAAACAAAAAATAAATTTATTAAAACAATTTACAATTTTCTTCTTCACAATTTAATTAATAAAATATAAATAAAAGAATCATAACTAGTAATAATTAAAGTAAATAATCATTCAATCAATTACAATAGCTATGCCTTTATCGTCAATCAGGAAGAGCTATCTTTGCGATTTAAATCAAATCAGAGGGGAAAATTCTGCGCATGTTTATCTGATGCGCTCTAGTGGGTTTCTTCTTCGCGATCCTCCCAGCTTTTCCGCGATGCTCAAGTGTGTACGTGTTGGTGGAAGCACCCATAGAGATCTTTTGCGGGGATTTCTGTGTGTCTTTCTGCGACACGATGGGAGATTTTTCTCACAGTCGTAGTCCATCACTTATTCGGTTAGCATCCCAAAATATTTTCTCCCCAATTTTTCCACGAAAATTCTCTCAAAGGGTTTTTATTTTGGTTTTTTTGTCTTGGGTGGACGCTTTTTGTGGGCTCTTTAGGGATCTTTATTATTGAGGGTTTGTTTGGGTTTTTAGATGGGAATTATTGATTTTGGGGCGATTTTTGAGGGAATTTCTTTCAACTGATTAAAAATATTTCATTCATCCACATCTTGGATTTTCATTTCACGAAAATTCATCTCTGAAATTAAATTTAGATCGAGAAGTGCTCAATTTGCACACTTTTGACAAGGGCGAGGCACATTTGGGAGGCGTTTTAGATGGAGGATTTATTTGGGTCAAGATTTTGGTTCATTTTTCTTCTTCATAAAGGGGTTTTGCATGTGATTTTTCTTGTGTCTTTTTGGATTACTTTGCAGGTGAATTCAAACAATCATCGCCATCAGACGGTCACCGATTACGCAAAGCCAAACAAGGGTGTATCACACATCCAGCAGTACTCCCAAGTGACCACAACCACGACAACAACAACCAATCATCCGCGTGATCAGTTGGATTCTATGCTTGGGAATCTTCAGGCCAATATGAATCGTCAGGGTGTGACAACAACACAAAAGGGTTGCTGCTCTGGGTGCGATAAACCCATTGTGGGGCAAGTTATTACGGCTCTGGGCAAAACATGGCATCCGGAACACTTTACGTGCAATCACTGCAATCAAGAACTCGGTACGAGGAACTTTTTTGAACGCGACGGGCATCCCTATTGCGAACCTGACTACCACAATCTCTTCAGTCCACGCTGTGCCTACTGCAATGGGGCCATTCTCGATGTAAGGAGAGCTCCGGGAGATTCCCTTTAGCAGCGAGAATGACTCCATTGTGGTACGAAAAAAATTTGTTTTCTTCTCTGCAGAAATGCGTGACGGCTCTTGAGAAGACTTGGCATACAGAACACTTCTTCTGCGCTCAGTGTGGTCAGCAATTTGGCGAGGAGGGCTTCCATGAGCGCGATGGGAAACCCTACTGCCGAAGTGACTACTTCGATATGTTCGCCCCAAAGTGCAGCGGTTGCAATCGTGCCATCATGGAGAACTACATTTCAGCCCTGAATGCCCAATGGCATCCATCATGCTTCGTATGCCGCGTAAGTAACATTCCTTTTCTTCTTCATTTTTCATTTGGTTTGGGGTTCTCTCACTCTAAAGGGAGCACACGTAATTTAATAATTTTATATTCACAGGATTGCAAAAAACCCGTCCAGGGTAAATCATTCTATGCAATGGAGGGGAAACCCGTGTGCCCTCCATGTGTGGAGAATGAGGAGAACTAAAATGTTCCCTCGCACAATGATTCTTCCATATCGGAAGATGTGAATTATGATGGATATGCCAAGATTTTGAAGCAACATTTCTCTTTCAGCTCCAAAAAAAAATTCAGAAAAATAATCATCCCATAAACATTTCTACTAACACTTTACAACATCTGAAAAAAAATCATCTCCTGTGGGGGTGGATGCAAAAAAAACAAATATTTTGGAAAATCACATAATGTAGCTCAAGAAAATCTTGTTTTGAATAAGAAGAAAAATTTTTAGGAGACTTTGTATTGAAAGGAAAATTAAATAAAAAAAGAAAAGTTTGTAATAAATAAAGAAGGAAAAAAATGAAAAAGAAACAAATAAAGGATGGGTGGGACAAAATAAAAAAAAATGCACAGAAACTAGGCCTATCCCCCGCTGCAACCTTGGGGGAAAGTGTTGCGTGCAGTATTGTCTCACCCGTGTCCGTACTAAAGTGCGAGCTCCTTGCATAATATGTGCCCACGTGACGGGGGGCCTTAATTGCGGATTTCCGTGACGTGATTTTCCAAAATTAACCACAAGCTGACCTCTCAGTGGATATTTTTCACAGCATTTGTATCTATTTTCACTCTCGGCATCATTTTAATGTGTTGTGTTTACGCGGCGAGTCTTTTTTTCTTCCTTCAACTTTTTCTCCTCACTTTCTGTCGCCGACAGTAAATTAGGCTCCAATAGGGGTATGAGGGGCCGCCGCACACACAATAAATTGGCCTTATTCCCACACGCCCAGTTTTTGACACAGCGGCAATGAAAAAAAAATCCTGCCGAATTGACGATTGATTTTTCTCAAATAAAATTAAGAAAAAAAAGAACTTTCTCAATCAACATATCAACCAATCGTCAAAATTACTCGACTTTGCGATGTAATTTGTATCAGGAAAAAGAAAATGTTATTTTGCAGACTTTTTTTTGTGCTGCGTAGTTGATTAAGTAAGAAGCGCCCACTGAAGCGGAAGAGGTTGATAGTTATCATGAAAAATTGTCCTCATCCTCAGCGAAGGACGTTTAATTGTCTAATATGCGATCTTACAGTTGAGCAGTTAATTCTAGAGCCAAAATGATTTTTATTTTGATTTTATGAGATTAAAATGATGGGGACCAGGTGCGGGAGAGTTTTAACTATAAGTTTCAGAAGAGAAAATAACTTATCAGAATTTATTCAATGCATGTGAATTAAAATCGCGGAATTTAGTTTTTCTTCTCAGTAGAGTAGTCAGGGAGCGGATTTTGGGTGTCTTCAGCTTAAAAGTGCAGGATTAGATATTTTTTATTAGAATTTATAGGAAATATCTTTCAGTCTTAGAAATTGCCGATAAAACCGTTAAAAATACGTCAAATTGGAAACACTTGAAAAGAATGTCAGACGATAGAAAATGAAAGTTAAATAATAGAAAAGAAACTGAAAAGAATAAACAAAAATGGATGTCAAACGTTAGGAAAGATGTATCAAAAGTTTAAAAAGTCAAAGAGAAAATGTCAACAAGCGAAAAAAATGTCAGATGTTAGAAAAAACGTTGAAAGTTCTTACAAATCCATTTTAAAAAAAATTAAAAAAAGTTCATTTTTAATGTCTTGATATTTATTTCCTAACATGTGACGTTTTTTTGCATTTGACAATTCTTTAACGTATGATGTTTGACATTTATTTCCTAATATTTGACAATTTTTTACGCTTCCTATCTGATATTTGACGTTTCTTATCTAACGTTTGACAATTCTTTTTAATCATTTGACGTTCATTTTCTGTTAACTCCTAAGTCCTTTATTAAAACTTTTATTAAATTTTTAGCCTTGAAATAATTTCTTTAACCTCTAATGAAAAAAAAAGGCTGAAAAATCTGAACTTCAAAGATTTCTAGGCATCCTCTGTTTAATATCAACCATTACCAAAACTTTTTCTTTAGACATTCTAATTTTTCTTCTAAAAAATCGAAATCAATTGAACTTAAAATTCATTCAAGTAGTGTTTGTTTTCCTAATATTTCCAAAACACATTTAAAATGTTCTTCCTTCCCCCATGTCGAGTGAATATATCTCAAAACCCAAAAAGAAGCATTTTATGTCTAACATCGCATATAATATATTGGGTGACATTCAATTTATTTATCAAACTAAAAGTCCAATGAGAAAATTCTATTTCTATCCCGATGGGGCACATAGAAACACTTTTTTGCACCACCATGATGTTTAATTTGAAAGTTATATATATTTAATATAAACATGAAGATGTGTTGAGGAACACGATGTGGGTGATATGAATAAATTTTTGCATATTAATTCCCCCCAATATCGCGTCAACAGTTTTTCACAGCTTGCAGATGACCTCGAATTTAACAAGAACATCCCAATTTTGTGCAACTGCGAAAAATCCTCTTCTTGACCCCACTTAATGCGTGAAAATTGTGATTTTTCAAATGTAAATTTGCACCGTTGCACGTGGCCGAATAACTTTTTACTAATTTCCATGCCAAATTCCCTTCATTTTGCTATTTTCAAATGTGACAGAGATTTATTGTGTTCTATCGCATGGCTATAAACACGGTTAACTTGGGGACATTGTTGCGTGAATTTTCCACCTTTTCTTGGGCTTTCTTTGGCACGGTGGGAAGGTTTTTGGATTATTAATAAGAAAAATTGGGTGAACTGTCGAAGAAGAAATCAAAAATTCAAACCAATAAAATCAATATCGGCCGGTTTCCTTTCTTCAGACTTTGAAGGGAGGATTGTCCCTTTAAGGACAAGAAAGTTCATCAAATAATACATTTTTGATGTGAATTAAAAGGGGTTTTTGAAGGAAAAGAGAACTTTGTGAATAAGAAGTCTTTAAAAAAATTCTTTAGGAAGTTATTTTATTAAATATGCGGATACATTTAGAACGAAAAATCAATAAAGTAGTAGAAATAGTAGAAAAAGGGTTTAGAAAACCATTCATTATCGGGTAGTCCAGACGTTGGTCATGTTAATAAGGTTGATAGTATTGGTAGGGTTGATAGTACTGGTAGGGTTGATAGTACTGGTACTGGTAGGGTTGGTAGTACTGGTAATAACCTCCCTGTGGCTCTGGGGCAGCATCAGGAGCAGCAAAAGCGCTGGCCACAGCTTTAAGGAAAGAAAAACAAATTAATTAGTCAATAATTTCCTTTTGCTTTTCATCAGGAAAACTTACCGAAGGCAATGAAGAAAGCAAAGATTAGGAGTTTCATCTTTTTCGGTAATTTTAATGACTCGTTGAACTGATTGAACTACTTGTGCTTTAACGTTGGGAATGGAACATTATTTATACTGAAAATTGACCCATTAGGCAGCTCAGAAATCGTGATTCTTAGTTGCACGTGGAAAAGAGAAAATTCTGAGAGTAGCAACAACAAGAGTACATATATAGCATAGCAACAATTTAATGAGGAAATCGTTCGTGAAAACATGCTCTTGATGTCGTGAAGGATCCTCTTATTGTAACTTTTATTATAGAAATGAGGAAAATTTTTCCATTTCAGCATAAGCAATAAAATAATTTTTTTTGTAATGAAATAATAAGTTTAAGAATTAAATAAAGAATAATTACTTTTTCTAGAGATCCTTTTTGTCCCTTTTAAACCTTAAATGTGTGTTTTTTACAGTAAAAGTTTTTTTTACTGAAAATTCACGCATTTCTGTTGGCTCCTACAAGCTGTTTAACTATGACATTAAAGTTTTCATAATAGATATTGTATTTAAGGGAATTAACCAGGTATTACGTCATGAGAGATAATTTGAATTTAGGTTTATTTAAAAATTTTCTCTATACCTAACTCAAAGACAATTAATCCAATTCGAAGAAAACCATTTTAGAAATTTTGTTTTTTCTTCAAAGTAGATTTTTGCTACAAAATTTTCATCCAAATCGGTTTTTTAGAATGAATTAAAATATGAGCCATGGCCGCTTGAGAAAAAACTTATTTTTTTAGCTGTAATTTTTCAACCGTAGATATTGGGATAGATTCTGATAAAAATCTTTTCTATTTTTTTCTTACAATTTTTTACGCAATAAAATAAAATTTAAAAAATCCTAGATAGGGTATTAAATAAAAAAACAAAATAGAATAGCCAAACAGATTCGATAAGAAAAAGATAATTAAATATCTTAAGAAAAGGTTCTCTAGCTCATTAAAAATCATTAATGCGAGAAATGCCAGAAATGAGTTAAATAAATCGAAAAAAGAATATTATTTATTTAATCGGAAAATGATTTAAAAATAGGCATAAATTGATGAAATTAATGCACAAAAGAAACCCTTAAAAACGACAAAAACAACCTCACAATCTTGCGACGAAAATTGAAAAATTAATGGGATCACCCTGTTATTTTTCATCTTGTCCAAATGAAACTGCATAAATACGTAAATTATTTTGAATTTCTTGTGGTTCTTTAAAAAAAATTATAATTACATCCATAAATTAAACATTTCTAATGATAATTACTACATGAATATGATTTTATTATAAACATCCTGCGACATGTGATCGATGGGGGGAAGAAGATTTACGTACGACGTACTTCTTCCCGCCTTCATTGCCACTTTCCTTGGCATTTTGTGGATTTTTTCCACGGATTATTTGCACAAATTTGGCATTCCAATAAATTTCTTTTCGTGACTTTTGCGCCAAAATCATGTCATTTGGGAATTTGAGGTGATGATTTAATTAATAATATTTTGGCTCGACTGTTTTTACGGGGGTGGGGGGAAATTGCGAATTAGTAATTTTAATAAATCATTGAATGACGATTTTTCTTTGATTTTTTTCTTTGCAGGACTGTCGGCAACCCTTCCAGGGTGGCTCCTTCTTTGATCATGAGGGTTTGCCCTACTGTGAGACGCACTATCATGCTAAACGTGGCTCCCTTTGCGCTGGATGCTCTAAACCAATTACAGGACGCTGCATTACAGCCATGTTCAGGAAATTCCATCCGGAACACTTTGTATGCGCCTTCTGCTTGAAGCAACTCAACAAGGGTACATTCAAGGAGCAAAATGACAAGCCCTATTGTCATCCGTGCTTTGACAAGTTGTTTGGGTAAAATGCAAAAGGATTCATCAGGTAAAGAAGGAAATTTAAAAAATAACGATTAATTAATGAGTCACAAAGAGAGGGAGAAAAAGAAACTCCAAGAAAGTCAGCAAAAAATATATAATTCATTCACTTTTCCCCCCAGCAAGACAAAAAAAAGCTCCATAAACGAAACTTTAATCAATTTAATCTAAATGGATTATAATAATAATAATAAAAGTACATTATAGATTTTTTAATGAATGATATGCGTAGAATTTTTCTAATACAATACCCCCTACACCCCCAAAACAAAATATGGTGAAGAAATAACTCAAAGATAATCTTCAAAATAATTTTAATTAACATTTAAATCGTGCTTTATAGTCTTCTCTCAAAGAAATCAAATAGGTAGTATTTAAAGTAAAAAAAAAATACTAAATATGTTGATAAAACAGCAAGTCTTCTATTATATTGTATTTGATAAGAAATAAGAAAAAAAAGGAAAAATAAAATTATTTGTGCCAATTCTACTTACACGTAACTCTTGGTTCTGTCACCATGAACTATATTATTTTTTTATTGATATTTGTTATGTATATTATTTTCATTTTATATATAATGCGAAAGAGAAAATGAACAAAACCTAGATAGGAATCCACATAACAACTTTAACTCGTTATTTCAAAATGATTATATAGAGAAAAAAATCAATAAATTATGGCTCTATGATACTAATTTGTGTTTTAATGAAATGTTCAACTGGTGCAAAGGGGGTGATTTACCCCTTTCAGTGAAATTAGTCATTGAAAAGGATGTTAAAAGGTTTACTGTGGAATCAAAATCTAATTAAGGAACTTTAGCTTCAATAAAGTGCAGGAGAGGCCACAAGTTGGAGCAATTTTGTTGTTGCAGCTTTGATTGAACTGAAAACAAAGTATTAATGCAATTTATTTGACCGAGTGGAAGTTTTGCAATAAATTCTCTTACAATTTATAAATGTTATTATTAACTTAATATAAAATAATTCAATGTTTTCTCACAGAAAAAGATTTATAGAATTAGGGCTTTTTCCAACAAGACGCTTCAATTATTGCAAAATCCTCGGCAAAATCAATCGCTGAAAGCTCTTTTTGTAGCTTTCACCAGGCGTCTCCACTTGACGACACCACCAGATAAAAAACAACTGTTGCTCAGTAGCGTACATTCTAGGCGCGCAAACTTTGCTTCTCTTTTTGAGGGAAATTCCCCCATGAGAAGAAGCAAGACAGCCTCGTCTATCTCGTTCTTTAGAACCTTTTTTTGTTGTTCAACAGTGTGTGTTACTTGTGGATTCAGATGCGCGAAGCCATAAATTTTTCTCCTCTCACAGCGTCGTGGCGTGACTACAGAATTCTATGCTCTCTCTCTATGCTCTCTCACCTGCTGTGATGCCTCAAGAGGCGGTAAAGTATGCGAATTCTAACCATGTCAATTTCACGAGACAAAATGTTTATTATAATAAAGTATTAAAAAGACGTTAAAGTGGTAAAAACGGTAGAAAATACGACCAAGAAATCTTTGAAATTTTAGAAAAAATTCTTTAAATTTCAAAGATTTCTTGGTTGCAGAATAGAACTTAATATTTAGAATAATTTTGCATGAATCTTATACTTTGTTTTTTTTTTTTAATTATTCACAAAAGATATTCTTAAGAGAATATGCAGGGGAGCCCCGGAATATTGGTGTGCAATGCGTTGACTCAAATGAGACTAGTGAAACAGAAATTGCTAAATTAGAAAACAGCGAATTATATCAGCAAATCTTCAATTTCGGGTCAAAAAAAAGGATGTAAAGCCCTTTTGAATTATATGAAGGAGTCTATCTCCGAATATTCGTATGTCGCCAGAACATATCAGTATCACCGCGAAAAGAAACAAAATGTACCGCTTTACTGATTAACCTGCCTACATCTCAGGTATCCTGAACATTTGGCCCTTCGATCTTTGTGGTTAAGGACTATACACCACTGCAATATCCAAACCATACCTTCTTTGGGAAACAGAATAAGAACAAAATGAGTCAGGTTGATCCACTCAATTGTGGCATTGTTGTTGGCTAGATTGAAAGCAGTGAAATTGATCTAAAGTTCATCCAATACTGTACGCGGCAGCTCATTGTTCTAAGCTTCGATCAGATAAAGATAAAATATGTGATCCATCAAATAATATGAGACCTTCTACGATCAAAAATGCATTTTAGAACCAAACGAATACGTACTGGTAATTATTTTTAATAAAATATAATGATAAGTCAGCAAGGGAGTTGGCTGAGGGAGGAAAATACATCATTCTCGCAAAAAAGTATATTGTAACTACATGTCAGATTTTATTTAGAATTTTCTGAAAAAAAATATGAAATCAAAGATGTTTTAAAAAAGCTGCATTGTAAAACCGGCTAAGTCGGTTCGGAGCTCACACCGACTTAGCCGGTTTTACAATGCAGCCCTCGATATATTATAATATTAAACAAAATAAATAAAAATTATAATTCGCATTTCAATATGGATAAAGAATTTGTGAGTAAAATATTATTAACGGAGAAATATATTAATTCTAATTATTTATAATATTTTTATATAACTATTGTTAATGCATAAGTATAATTAAATGAATTATAATAAAGAATAGGTACGCAATGAAAAACTGTTTTTATTCATTTCACATTACAAAGGCAAGTTTTTTAATTTACAAGATTTTGCATAGATTTTTCATGTATTTTACAAAGCAACTTTAAATTTGCCGAAATACAAGATTTTGCACATAGATTTTACACGTATTTTGCAAGATTGTCTTTTGACCAAACATTTCAAAAGATTCTATCAAAAAAGTATCAAAATCTGACATGTAAATTACAAAAAACTTTTTTCCGAGTAGCCTCAGTATTCTCAATGATATTCATTGCGAAAAATTAAATATTTTAGAAACGAATAGCGGATGAGGCCTAACAACAGAACCATCGTCCATATAGTACTATGTAGATAAAAATTTAAACTTTTTGTAAGCTCAATGATCATTTTTTAAGATTCCTAAGATCAATTGAATCACAGATCTTAAATCCGATCACATATAAGAAACAGTGAAATTCATCCTTCGCATCATATTATATTCTTAAGCAAAATTTCTCAAATCTTTTATCATTAATTCTAAACATTTATCCACCTCTTTGTTCTCTCGCGGGAGAGTGAGAAAAAAACTGAGATGCGTAGCCGGCCGGCTTTTAAATATTCCTCGTTGTTCGCGGTATTGGTTCAGTCTCTTCGCGGCCTCGTCTCACGTGGGAAGTCTTTTGCCACAAGCATCGTCCACGGCGTGTTATCTGGGTGTGAGAGTGAGAGAGAAGCGCCAAGTTTTGCAGAAGAGCCACACATTTGCACATCGCGGTTACTGTTGTAAAATATATTTTTAGTGATCTCTGGCCGGAGGTGATTTCATCCCTTGCAATGTGATTTAGCGGGGGGCGCGCTGACAAGAAAAACTCCCCACCGGAAAGTAGCTCAATAGTGCGTGTGTGTGGGGCCCATCCAAAAGTGCGGCAACTTTGCGTAACCATAGCACTCTCCGTCAAGGACATTTCCATCAACTTCCTCTCTCCCATCTATAAAGCACAAATTCCTGGTTAGCGTCTATTAGTCACTCTGTGCCCATAGAGTCTTTTTCACAAGTGAAGCATCCACACAAATCCAGAAGCGCGGTGAGTCTTTGCGAATTTCTCTCTCAAGCACCCATTCATTGCTCTCAGCATGGAAATTTTTTTCGTTGCCTTCTCGATGGGGGCTTTTGGGGGGTTCTGTCGAAAATAAATTCTCTATTGTACGTTACACCTTGCGCTCAAACGGCTCAAACACCTCTCGTAGAATATCATCAAACCATGTGGTTTAGTTGTCGTTATTAGAAGACTATTTTGAGATTTAATTAATTATTTATATTTTTTAACAGTTGTGCGTGAATAGTTTTTATTGATTATATTAGATAAATCAATAAGAATCTTCTGTTTAAATAAGAAAGAGCCAGATCTGATCTTAATTTTAGAAGATCTTCAAATGTGGCTAGTTTGAGTTAAGCTAGTTTGAGTTAAGCTAGTTGAAGTTAAGCTAGTTTGAGTTAGGCTAGTTGAAGTTAAGCTAGTTTTTCTGCTAGTAATTTAGAAACATTTAGAAAACAAAGTTCTTCTCAAAGATTTTTAAATATTTCAATATAATAGGCAGATAGAGACAAACCAACACAACTAGAAGATCAAAAACTTGTATAAAATAACTTTCAAAATTAGCCAAAAATCACCTGATTCATCATCTCCAACATCTCCAAAGTTTCCTATTCAATTTCTTCTTCACACATAGAAGAATTCTTCTCCACGTTGCTTCTTCACCTCATACAGTATTATTATTACGTGATATACGCCAACTACACGAGATACTTCTATATGCAAATATTTACATTTGTGCGTCGTATATATATACTGTGTAAATTCTCTCAAGAGGCAGATTCGCAATGGAACGTCCTCGCAAAATGTAGAGCACTTTTTCCAAAGCAAAAATTCTCTATCGACCGAGTATCAAGTTGTACGGCGATCGTGTGATGTGTTGGCATTTTCTGATTCTTGTTTTTCCCTTTTTTCTTTTCTTTTTTTGCCTATTCTCTATGTATATAATTCTCTATCATCACCCACATGGCCCGAATATCAAAAACTATTGTGGTGTGTTGTATAATAAAAATTCCGTCTGGTGAGCAAAATTGAATTGCACGCCGCTTAATTTAATTTAAACATCGCGTCGTCGAAGAATTGCTTTTGGAGAGACCACAATTTTGTGCGGATTATTTAATTTTATTCCATCTACCGCACAGAGCGGCAATGAATTTTATCAATGACTGTGTCATTCAACCAAGAGTCGATGGCTTCCAGTAGTTTAACATCCAATTGCAGCAAAAAAAAATCCCCCCATTCATTCATTTAGGAACTTTTAAGACTTCTTTTTAGAGCTTTTTTTCTTCCCTCTCAATTGCAAAATGACCAAATAAAAATCGATTTCATTTGGAGTAAAATGAACAATTCGTCTAATTAAACTGATTTATCGCTGCTCCATTTTTTTTTTTCAAGTCAAAGCAAAGAGATTTTATCATTTTTTTTGCATTTGTGGCGATAAATTCCCAGAAAAAGTGATCGACATTAACACGACATTTATTCCTGACAATTTCGCGCAAAACAATAGATTTACGACGAAAGATAGTTAGAAAAAAACTATCATTTTATCACTTCAAGTTGTTTTTGATAAGAAAAAAAAAGCAGAAAATGTACAAAAAGTTTATAAATAATTTTATGGTAATCAGTAAAAAAAAAAGTTAAGAAAAAACATTATGGGTTTTTTTATTAGTTTTGTTGAAGAAATCAGAAAAAAGTTCCAGTTGTATCTAAGGAAATTTTCTCTAACGCTCTGTTTTACATAGTAATTTAAAAATTATCTAAGCAGTAAAAATTAAGTACAAAAACGTTTAAGCTAAATTGTTTAAAAAAAAATGAATATAAACTTGAACCGGAGCTTGAGCTTTTCAGTTTTTCCCATTACGTTCCACCAAGAAGTTAGGAAGGAAGGACTTACATAATGTAAGAAAACTTTATTTTCCACATAACTTAAATGATTTAGTAACTAAATAATTTTACTTATTTACGGTGCTTTGTAGTTTCAATAGGATTTGACGTTCTAAGCAAGCAAAGAAGTTCTATCAAGCTGTACATATTATCCATTTTAGACCTCAAAAACATTTTAAAATTCTACATTTTGAGCATCTAGTGGTCCCTGAAACATTAATAAATTAGTGTATGACTACTGGACTAGGTAGCCTAGCATAGAACAATTCTAAATGGCCTTAAACTTTCCTTACAGAACGTTCTCACGTTATTTATCTTGAAAGCCCTTTATTATTTCTCCTGTGTTTTTATTTTAAAACTTTAGTAAAAATATTTAAAATTGACCTACCACGATAACTAAAATTCCTTACAAAATTTCTAATGAATAAATCTTTAATTATTTAAACAGCTTTTCAATATGACGATTTAGACTTTAAGCCATAGAGGGTGTTTGCCCATTATAAGTCAAAAGGTATTATTTTAGGCTATAAATTACTTGAAAAAAAATTGTTTTTAATGATTTTCAAACCTAGAAAACATTGCCAAACGTTGAAAAAGGAACGACCAAACGTTAGGAAAGAATTATTAAAAGTATATAAGTTATAAAATTAAGCAAAACCAATGTTTTAAAAAAAAAGTTCCAAAAGTGTTAAAACAAAACGGTTAAAACATCTGTAGAGTATTTACGACAGTTTTAAAGTTTATTTAACATCCTTTAAAATTCTTTTTTTTTGTATTTTCTCCAGTGTCTATTAAGCTGACATTAAGCAGAAGATAAAAGTTCAAAAATAAATTTTACTTCTTCTCATTTCTGTTTTATATTTACTAGCTTTTTTTAAAGAAAGAAACTTACACTATCATTATGTTTTCTTGTGTTTATATCTTAAAACTTTTTTTAAAGCAACGATTTTATGCTTAATTTTATGCATACTATATACCTACTTTTTTATCATGATGTGTCTGATCTTACCAAGTGTGTAATAAAAGTTAATGATACTTAAAATTTATTAGGAAGAAAATTGACATAATAAAAATTTTCCTTTTTCCTTCATTAACTTGCATTTTTTGTCTACATATTTTATTACTTTAATGTCAAGAAGCATTTTTACCAGATTTTTCAGTAAGATTTGAAGTATCATTGAGTGCAGATAGAGTTAAATAAATGAGGTTCAAAGTTTATTCAAATGGAATTGAAACTTTCTATACTAGAAGAAAAAGGTGGATAAGATCCAATAATAACGATGATCTTCTCAAAAGCTTCAAAGCTAAGATTTGTGAATTGTTTTAAGCTTTTTTTTACTCAATAATTTTTTCCTCAAATTAATTCCGTAGAGGTTGAATTAATATTCTGCTCTTGCTTAATTTCCCCCAAACTTGTTTCTCTTTTTTCTCTTCATCTCTTCTAAATTATAATCATGGCGCGTATCGAGGCGTTAATAACAAATTCATGATTTTTTTTTGCGATTCTCTTACCTTTTTTGTGCAGGAATTCATCCACTACGATGCCTGAACCACATACACCGGAGGTGAACTTTGTCCCAGACTGGCCACCTGGTCCACTGGACGCCTTCAGAGAGCAGAGTGCATTTGATTTTCGACAGCTAAAGACCGTCCTGGAGGACATTAATTCCCTCCGTCTCAAGTATAAAATATGGAAAATGCTAGAATCTGAGCCGTTGTTTGCAAAGATCAAACCAACACCGAGTGTTGATGAGCAGAAGAAAATTGCTGCTAAGCAGATGATGCGCGTTGCAAAGTTGGACATTGTACCTCCGGAGGTGTACGCCATGGGCTACCTGCCAAGAGTGAGGATCTCTTGACGCATCCATTTAGTTAAAAAAAATGATTAATTTTTGATTTTTTTTCCCCACAGTATCGCTTCCTGATGAGCGTCAATGAGGCTCTCCATGCAATCTGCCCTAGTTTATCGATAAAGATTGCTCTGGGGGTTGGCCTCTTCCAGAATACCCTCCGTGCCATGGGCACAGAACAGCATTCATCGTTCTACAATGCTGCATGGTCACGTGAGATTGTCACCTGCTTAGCCATCACGGAGGTGGCTCATGGAAGCAATACAAAGCGCATCCGGACAACAGCAACGTACGATGCGCAAAATCAGGAATTCATCATCAACACACCCGATTTCGAAGCAGCCAAGTGCTGGGTTGGGAATCTCGGGAAAACCGCCACTACTGCCATTGTTTTTGCTAATCTCTTCACGCCTGACGGCCAGGCACACGGGCTCCATGGGTTCCTCGTACCCATACGCAATCCACTGAATCTCCAACTCTACCCGGGTGTCCTCGTGGGGGATATGGGGGAGAAAATTGGACTCAATGGCATTGACAATGGTTTCGCGATGTTCACAAACTACCGCATCCCCCGGGAGAATCTTCTCAATCGCACGGGCAGTGTTAACGAAGATGGGGAATACATGAGCTTATTTAGTGAACCCAGCAAGATTCTCGGTGCTGCCCTTGAGGGTTTCTCTGCTGGTCGTCTGGGAATTATGCAGGAAGCCACCAATACCCTCGCACACTCTGTCGTGATTGCTGTACGCTACGCAGCCATAAGGAAGCAATTTGGACCCGATAAGTTTGGACCTGAACAGCCGATCCTCGAGTATCAGCTGCATGTAAGCCCTTACTTTAGCCTTTAAACCCTTGAAATTACCTTAATATTTCTTCTCCTTCCACACAGCAATGGCGAATCTTCCCCTACCTAGCCGCCGCGTGCGTACTTAAGACCTCCGTGTACAGCCTTACGGATCTCTATTTGAAAACCATTGAGAAATCCCAGGCAAATTCCAATGGGATTGATTTGCTCTCGCAGAGTGTTGGGGAAATCCATGCTCTTGTGTCCGCGTCAAAGCCCATGTACACGTGGACGGCACGTGATGCAATCCAGGAAGCTAGGGAGGCATGTGGGGGTCATGGCTACCTCAAGGCATCAAACTTGGGAGAATTGCGCAACAACCACGATGCCTGCCTCACGTACGAAGGGGATAACAACGTGCTAGGGCAGCAGGCATCAAATTGGTTGCTACGCCAATGGGTGGATGGTGTGGAGAGCCCCATGGGGACGGTGAATTTTATTAAGCGTCGCAAAGAGATCCTCGGAAATACCTTTAGTAGCCTCAGCCAGCGTTTTGAAATAACATCCTGGCAATGTGAGTTTTGCTTATTTGATTCCACTTGAAGAGTAAAATCATCATTAAATTTTCTTTGTTTTAGTCATCAATCATTGCTTGGAATGGCTGATGTGCTGGTTAATGCAAACCATCGTGAATGACATGAAGGTAGCCAAGGAGAATGGAGCGTGCCCATTTGAGGCAAAAAACAACACCCAAGTCTACAGGGCGAAGGATCTCTCCATTCTCTATGCCGAATTCTACGCTCTAAGCAGTTTCCGGCTGCGCTGCCTGAAATCCGACGTAGCAACTTGCTTAGAACCCGTCCTTGGGCTAATCTACCAAATATACGGCCTCTGGGTTATAGATCGGCACATGGTGGCATTCTATCAGGGCAGCTTCGCCACAGGTGCCACCTTTGCCGAGTCAATTCGCAGCAACTTGCTGAGCAGCTGTCGCGCCCTCAAGGCAGACGCAGTCACCGTGGCGGACTCCCTAGCGCCCCCTGACTACGTTCTCAACTCTGTCATTGCTAAATCCGATGGACTACTCTATCAGAATCTCCAGAATGAATTTATGACCAATCCCGGTGCCTTGGAGCGTGCAAATTGGTGGAGGGATGTTTTACCTTTCCCCAAGTCCAAACTTTAGGACCTCTCCCCACCCCCCCCCCCCCAACCCCTCTATCCCCCGGAAAGAACATCCATTTGAGGAATATTTTTTGTATTCAATAAAACCATCGTAATACAAGGGATGCAGGAAAGAAAGTAAGAGAGATTTCATTTGGCGGTGGAAGTGGTCTTTTTGTGTTGTCTAATCTGTAGGACACTGTGCTCGAGTTTCTTGTAGTATTCATTGAGGCTTTTCAGCTGCATAAACTCACTGTGTATGTCCCGTTTCCGCTTCTCAAGGAGCTGGAGTTCCTTCGTCAGTCCGTAGGCGATCCTCTTGACGACATTCCGGCGGTTCTTGATGTTGTTGTACAGCTCGTTGGTGCTCATGTTGTTTTTTCGCTTCTCCCCCCGCTTGGGGGTGGGTTGAGAGAATTCCCCTGATTCGCCATTTGTGCTGGTTACATTTCCCGGGGCCAGGGGATCGTCTCCGGAATCCTCATCATCCTGATAGGAACGCTGAACACTAACATCGCGAACTTCAATCTCCGAATCTTCCACTTTTATCCAATCCATTGCCTGAAAATCAAGAAAATATCTCTTTAGAAAGGATTACTCCATTAATTTCTTCAATCATTCCTACCAGAAATGTGTTGTTTTTGTGTTTTTTGTGAAAAAATAGATTTTTCTTGACTATTTTGGAAAAAAAACACTCAGAATGTCAACAAAAAACTAACCATCTTGAAGTTTTTGCGAATTTTGACGGCGCAATTCGTTAAAGCCAAAAATCCGTATCATTTAACATGATCAACATGATTGTGCAAGCAAATTAGAGGAAAATTCAAAGGATTTAATTAACTATCAAAATCACGAATAAAAATGGGAAATCAAATGGAAATTCAAGAGATAAAGTCCAGAAAATTGTCGTTATTTTCCTTGATATTCACCACTACACACTCAGCGCCACATGTGGTTGGTCATTGAATTATCTTGTGGTGAAAGTTTCAGTAAAAGTGACATTTTTCGTGGTGAAGAAACAATTTTTGAGGAGTGCTCCCGATTTTTTCTCATTTTCCTCCAAAAATCATCATAAAATTCAAAGTAAGTCCGCAAAATCCTTCAATTTAATCCCTCCTGAATCACACTCTCGTGGAAAACCCACGGGATTCCCGCGAAAAGTGCCCGAAATTGCAATTCTTTTGGGCAGGGCCCGTCTTGAGGTGGTGACGTCACTCACAAAGAAATTTTACACGGAATTTCAATTTTTTTTTCTGTTTGTGTCCGGAAATTCTAATTAGTCATCGTTTTAATTACTTCCCTATCGCATCCCCCGTAATCTCCCGGGGGACCTGCGTTCATTGCCCGGGGAATTGGGGGAGAATTGAAGCAGATGGTGGAGCAGAGAGGGGAGGAAAAGAAGTTTTGTGTGTGCTACATTTTGAATTCCTTTTATGGAAATCATTTTCTTCGTTTAATTTTGCTGCAAAAACAACATTTTCGCGATGGCAATTTCGCGGGTGACACACGCGAAAGAAATTCCATTTTATTAATACCACAAATGAGGAGGGGGGGATTGTAAACAAAGATTTGTTTTGGCACACAAATTGAATTATTTTGAATGAAAAAATGCAATTAAAATGTTTTTCTTCCTCAGGATGTCTTCCAGAAAAACCGCCGGACGTCGTGCAACCAACAAGAAGCGCGCCCAGCGTGCCACTTCGAATGTTTTTGCCATGTTCGACCAGGCCCAGATTGCCGAATTCAAGGAAGCCTTCAATATGATTGACCAGAATCGCGATGGGTTCGTGGAGAAGGAGGATCTGCACGATATGCTGGCTTCGCTGGGGAAGAATCCCACTGATGAGTACCTGGAAGCGATGATGAACGAAGCCCCGGGCCCCATTAACTTCACCATGTTCCTCACGCTCTTCGGGGAACGGCTGCAGGGCACAGACCCGGAGGATGTCATCAAGAATGCCTTCGGGTGCTTCGACGAGGAGAATTTGGGGCTCATCCCGGAGGAGAGGCTGCGTGAGCTCCTCACAACAATGGGGGATCGCTTCTCGGACGACGATGTCGATGAAATGTTCCGGGAGGCCCCCATTAAGGATGGTCTCTTTGACTACTTGGAATTCACACGAATCCTCAAACACGGGGCCAAGGACAAGGATGAGCAGTAAAAACGCCCCCCAAATCTCTTTTTCAGCGCGATTAATTTCAGTATTTTTGTGCACACACCCCCAAATTCCCCCGGGAGGGCCCCAGGACCCCCAGAAATGCATTTCCTTCCTCTGCACTTTGGAAGAAAATTTAATTAATTAATTAATTAACCCGATTAAATTGTTTTTATTTGGACTTTTTGTGTAAAAAAAATTCCTCTATTGAATAAATTTTAAGGCAACCTAAAAAAAACTTTTTTTTATTGCTTAAAAACAATTTTTTTTGTAATTTTTTCGATTTTTCTTAATTTTTAATTAAAATCGTCGCCTAAATCAGCTTGAATTGTAACCATGTAGCACACATACGGCATGTGCTAATGTAGTAGACGATGTGCGAGCGAGAGGGACTGTTGCTGTTGCTATTTCATTTTTTGGCTTTTTACACTCTGGGAAAAATTTTTTTTCGGCAAAATTTGAATTTTCTGCGTTTTTGATGCCAAACGACGCGACGTCGCCTCCTACGCTCGAAAAACCACACCCGGATGGAAAATTCGCCGGAAAATGCGAGAGAATCGTGAAAAACAAAAAATGTGAGCAAGAGAAAGCGATGATTTTGCAGCAATGTGTCTCACTCACACAGCAAATTTGACAGTGTGGGAGCGAGACATCGCGAAGTTTCATTACACTCTCTGTCTCACTCGCACTTTTTTCTTCAAAATTAAAAAAATTAAATAAACTTGAATTTTCACCGTTTTTGATGCCAAACGACGCGGCGTCGCTTCCGACACCCCAAAACCCGCACCCGGACGGGAAAAACGCCCGGAAAATACGAAAAAATTGCTAAAAACGTAAAAGTTAGTTGCATATTAAACCGTATTCCAACATTTGGCGCTGATGGCACACAGAAGGGATTGCTGACTGCAGAATTTTTGGTTGAAGGGACAATTTTGGCGCAATTTTACATCTCAGCTGATTTTTGTTGTGTTCTACTCTATTGTCTTGTGATTTTCTCAATTTTCCCCCAAATGGAACCATCGGAAATTGAGTTTCTCAGTGAAAATACCATCCTGGGCTGCATTCCCAACTTCACATGTGATGCAATTCACCTAATTTCGGGGAGTATTGGCCCTTTTCGGGCAGGTTTGCCGGTCAAAGTGCCTTTGTGGTTAGGTTTGCACCTCAAGAAGCAGCAGCGGTGTCGTTTCGTTGTTCCGGATTGGATGAATGTGGACAGTCTGGAGGAGTTGAAGGAGCAGGAAACGAGGCAAACGTGAGAAGAAGGATTAAACATCCTTTCTGCGTTGATTTTAGTTAAATATTTTCTGTGTTTTTGCAGGAATTTCATGAAAATGCCCTGCCCACACTACATGCCAGTGGCAAAATTGATTTTTTCCGTGGCTGCTGAGGATATCCCGCAATCCTTTGAGATCCGGACACTAATCAAGGATATCTATGATATAAGGAGTTCCAAATTTCGTTCCTTTATGGATACTTTCATTCGTGGGGAGGAGCAGAGGATAAAATTGGACAATTTGACGAGTATGGAAATTCACACGTGGACTCCGCTGTTTCCACATGCGCTGGATTTCCTGAGTCGCCTCAAAAAGGTGATGAAATGATTAATTTTGTCTGCCCGCAAACGTGGGATAAACGAAATGTTTCTCTGTGAATTTCAGGGAGCCGAACAAGCCGCCTACAATGCCAGTCACACCAGCAGAACTTCAAGAAATACCTCCTCCTCAATGCAGCACTTGAATTCAACGTCTCATCATTCATGAAGAAGAAAAAGATCCAAACCCGTAAGTGCAGCAAAAGATCATCAACTACAGAAATTTCACTTCAAATTTATTTTCCACATTTTTTTTCTTACTCTCTAAAGAAGAATAAAAACCTTTCTCCCACGCGGAGATTACACACAAAAGTTACACGAAAAGAAAAAAATGGAATTTAAAGATTAAGAGAGATTAGAAGATTGTCTTGCATTTTAGTCTCTCGCCTGTTGTTATTTACACAAAATCTAACATTAATGACTCGTTGTCGAACTGATTTTGTGGACTTTGCAAATGATTCTTAGAGTTAGTTCCCTAGAAATCTCTCAACGCAAAGTCCGCCAAACACTTTGGTTTATTTCCAGCAAAAGAAAAACGATTAAAAAGTCACACAAAAAAGAGTTAAAATCAAGAAATTTCGATGCTTAAGAAGAAAATATAAAATCGTTAATGCGTTCGGTAATTAATGTACCATAATTTGCGCACTTATGGACACAATTAATCGTCTTACTGGTCTATACAGGGATTACATTTATCTTGGTTACAGAGTTGGAGATTGTCCAGATAGCAGCAATCTATTTTTAGGATAATAGATTAAGGAAATTAAATTAAAATTGTACATTGTAAGCTCAAGAATAATATAATAATTCTAAAGTTAATTTTTCCTTTTTTATTTTCTTTTGAACCCATTTTTTATTCTAAAAATTCAAATTTTATCATTACAAAAGCTAATAAGAAATAAAAACTAATGCGTGGGGTGAGATCGTATCAAAAAAAACTTCTCAATCTTTGCCACAATGTGCCGTCTGATCCTCTCCAACTCTCGTACTAATTTCCTTTCCTTACGCTCTAGTAAATGCATCTTACAATTCAAAGTACATAAGCTTTTTCATGAGATGTGGGATAAAATACATAGTATTTACAATCTCTCGGGGATGTTGTGAGTGTGTTCTATCTAGACAGCCACAATTTTGCTAGGATCCACTTTGACGCGTAGGAAGATGGTGTCGTCCTTGACAAAGGGTCGTCGGGTGAGAAGTTCGTGTGAAATGAAGCGCGGAAAGCCAAATCCAAGGGTGTCGGGTTCCATGGAAGGACGCTGGAAGTTCTCCCACGTTGGATCGGGGACGAAAGATTCAGCTACACCTCCCTGACTCCCACTGCATCCCTGTTCGAATAGTGTGAATGTGATGGAGTGTCCAAAGGGCCACTTGAGGAGGGCATCGTACTCCCCGGGGAGCACCTTGATGTACACAGAGACATGTGTGCCTTCCCCAGGGCCATTGCCATTGAGGAACATCGATGCTTGCAGTTTGTACCCATACTGGCTTGTGTAGAATGGTGGTGAGATGAGTTCCAGCCCATCCTTGCTCTTTGCCTCAACCATCTTTGCTGCCCAATCAGTCACTTTCCATAGGAGTGTGCCTGTGTAGTTTGTACTGAGCTTCGAGACGGTGTTCTTCAGCACCTGAATTTGCTTCTCCTGCCGACTCGCCAGGGATACCATTAGCGACAGGTGGGAACCAATGTTGCTCTCAATGTGATTCTCAAGCAGATGCCGTGGGCCCTTGAAGGAGCACCCGGCATCGCGGAAGGTGCATGGAATTGTGAGGGCTTTGCATTCCTCGCGCAGATGGTTATCGATCTCGGAACGCGGAATGGGGCCCATGTCACATCGCTGTGGGCATGGGAGGGGACTACGGGGACACGAAGCTCCATGGGCTGACAGGGTGTCTGCGGAGAACTCCCTATTGCAGTGCACACAACGCCGCATTCTCTTGGCACAGTCCTTAACTCGGTGGATGGACATTCGCCCACGGAGGACACGTGCTCCGCATTTGGCTTCGCAGTAGATTGGTTCCTGGCTGCATGTGCCCGTGTGTTCCTGTGAGCAATAAAAAGGAATACTTTTTATTTAAAATTAAAGATTTTCTTGTGAATTTTCATTGCATTTTTATCTATAGAAACGTTTTTTAAAGGAGTTTATTCAATGATGTGTGGGAAAATCTAAGCACAGTTGGAAGCTTTTAACTTCCAGAAATGATAGTGCTTGACCAAAGAAATCTTTAGTAATCAATCAGGAATTTTCATTCCATGCACTTACTAAGATATCTTGAATTGAATTTCCTCAAAATTATAAGCAGAAGAAAATTAATACGATACGAGCAAAGCTATTTTCTTAATTTTCTTTGTTTTATATGGGTTTTATCAAGACTATTTCCACAAGTTTTCATCAAAATCGGTTAAGTAGATTTTTTAAAGAATTAACGAAAATGTAAAAAAGCTTGAAAGAATGGTATCATTTTGATAACAAATTTTAATCTTTGATTTTGAATACTTTAAAAAAATCGAGTGAATCAAAATAAATAAATCTTTTTTTCCATAAATTGGGTATTTTCTACAGAAACGGAACTTCCAACAAAAAACATAATAATTTTTCTAACAAATTTCTCCTAGTGATCAAAAAAGAAAACAATAACCATTTGCTTAAAATTGTAAACAATGACGTCACTTTCGTGATTTTTAGTCTCTTTAAATGCACAAAGTATTAAAATATCAGAAAATATTCTTTGATGCATTGAAAAAGAATAAAAAAAAACCGCTAAAGTTACGTAATTCTTTGCATTTTTTAATAAAATCTTTGGCAGTTTTTTCCAGGTAATCCCAATGGAAAATGGGAAGATTCTTTGACAATTTCTTATTCTGTTTTGATCCTCTATAAGATTAACTGTGTTCAAATCATTCTACGAATAGTGATTTTTCCAT
Source organism: Lutzomyia longipalpis (assembly GCF_024334085.1). Taxonomy (NCBI): domain Eukaryota; kingdom Metazoa; phylum Arthropoda; class Insecta; order Diptera; family Psychodidae; genus Lutzomyia; species Lutzomyia longipalpis. The sequence goes on from NC_074708.1 coordinate 29,231,697, forward strand.
ACATCCTTGAATAAACTCCTTTTAGTTCAATCAGTTTAGTCTTAATATTTTTGTAAAATTCGCAAAAAATGGAATTTGCATAACACACAAAAAAAACTAAAGAAAAATTGAATGTTTTAATGCAATTAACAATGTCATGTTATATTTTATATGAGCAAAATGATGTAATTCAATGTTGCTTAATTTGAAGAGATTAAAATCACTATCGCTCAAATAACATTGGACGTGCAAATAGTTTAGACAATACAAAGTGAATTAGGAGAAAAAAAAGAAGTACGACACCCACCTCGAGGCCCTGTCCGGTGAATTCAACATTACAGAACTCACACACAGCTCGCCGTTGGATGCAGGTGAAGGCCAGGTGATCTGCCATCATGATACGAGGAATTTGGGAGCCACACTTATTTGGGCATCGGGCGGCGTCGTGCTTGCATGTATTCAGATGTGCCTGCAACAGAAGGAACACACGCAATGAATTTTCGGTGCCAAACTTTCTGGCCCTAGAGATAAGGGGACGGACGGTGTTGTTACCTTCAATTTCCTCAGCTCATCCGACCACTTGCAGCCCTGCTTGTGGTGAATGCAAAACACCAGGGAGCCCATGATTGCCTTCTCGGAATCGGGATCGGGATAGATCTGTGAAGAAAGCGTCAAAGGTCCCACTTGGTTAGTCACACTTTGATGTGTGTGCAGTGCATGAATCACACCGCCCCGAGAGATTCCCCAGGGTGACATATCTGGACTTTTTTTTTCTTATTCTTCAAACTCTCAATTGAATGGCTTCCCAAAGCATACCAATTTGCCTAATCGCTCTTTATTGAGACATTTCAATATTTTGAATGATTCACAATTGCTGCGTTGTGTTTGTTTGATGACAACGATCGTCATTTTTTGTCTTTCTATTTATTCAGAGATTTTTTTTGGCAAGATGCAAGACGCCCATTCTCAGTTCTCACACAGAGTCATTCTTCAACCAAAAACCCATTCAAAAAATGATCTTGTAAGCCGGATCACCCCACCGACCATTGAAGTTCTCCCGACAATTTGATATTCTTCTCGATTATCTTGTTTACCCACAATATTTATTACACCATCTCCATTTCGGCATAATTAGGCTTTGTGATGTGAAAAAAGATGTTTCTTTTTTATCAAACTTAAATCTACTCGGTGGTAAGAAAGTCTTCCGTCATGTCATATTTATTTTTTTTCTTACGACAAATATGACCAACATTATTGATTTTATCGCCACTGCTGATAGAAAAACTCCAAAGTTTTGGGAACGGGAACAGAACGGTTTCCATCATTTTTGAGTAGAAAATTGAGTAATCATTTTTGACCCCAAAAAAAAAGTTTTCATTTATCCATTAGAACTTTATTTCTTTGGCTATTTACTCAATGGGTTTATGGGGAATTCATTGTGCCGCTCAATATACTCAATGAAATTTCCTGAATTACCTTGCAGATTTGTTTCACACAAAAAATCGATTCAATTTGATGCTTTATTGCTCTACTTTTAAGTTCTCTTTCTGACCAATTTTATTTTATTTTATTCTTTTTTGTAGCTGTAAAAACTATTATACTGTCTGAGGTAATTTTTTTCTTTGTCTACTTGAAGATCTTCTTATTGTTACTTGTTCTTGCTTTCAAGGAGTTTACATGTCTTTGTATATAAGACAACTTTTCATTTGACAAAATAATCAAGATGTAATCTTGTAGAAAATGCAGAAAATAATAAGAAATTTGCAAAACAGACTTTCTAAAATAATCTTATGAGCAGTATTCAATTTTTCCTGGTGAAGTCGGAAAAAGATTTGTATAGAAATGCAAACAATGACGTCACTACTTTGGTTTATACATTTTTAGGCAAATCTTTTCCGACTTTTTCCAGCTAATTCCAGTGGAAGAAGAAAAAAAATTTTTTTTCATTTAATTTTACTCTTATTTTGATCTACCAATTTCGTATATCTCGATTGTTTCTTCGAATGAGGAGTTTTTCAATACAATATCAGGTAATCTCCTTTCATGTTGCTTTTATTCTGAATTCGCCATCAATTTGCTTAATCAAAGGGAAAAAAACCAACACATATTGATGCCTAGAATTTACATAAAGATTTTTTAAATGTCTGGAAATTAATTAATTGTGAGAAAACTAACAGTCTAGCCCTCGTACAACGTAATTTAATTAGAAATTTAATTTGCAAATTATTTATTTGACCTATTCTGCATCTGACCTCGCACCAACGTTTATTAAAAGTTTTCAACGATAGAGCTTGCTTTCCAAATAATTTCCAAAGAAATAATAAATCACGTGCTTCGAGAGAATAAAATGTGTATAAAAATTGAAAAATTGCGTTAAAAAAGGGATTGAGGTTTTCATTTTATTTTTTTCCGAGGAAAATCCCTCTATTTACACTGCTTAAATTATTTTTTTATCCCTTTTTATTTAATTTCGCCACCCTACCCACCCTGCCCATTATGTTTTGGTACAATATGTACTTCCAAAACACTCCCCTTCCTGCTCATTTTGTTATCTTTTAGTCACACGCGATTGAATCTCAATAGTATGATTCAGAAATTTTCTAAACAATATTCATTTCACCCCAAGAAAATATATCTGTCCCCTAAAAACGTGCCCGACTCATTATTTTTATTTTATGTGGTTATTTTTGCAAGGGAACGTGCGAGATTTTTATTCCATATGCTTTTTTTGTGATTCGTTATAAAAAAGAAAATAACAACCACACTATTTGCACAAAATACTTCCACTATTTACCATACAATAAACTTTTCCCACAATTTGGAATATTTTTCCTGGTGCGACGATCAAATTGCTGAATAAATATTTTTAATGTAAAATGTAGTTTTTTCTAGTTCAATTTCTTTGTGAAATTTCTCGGTAAACTTTAAACAGTGCGGCGTGGTAATTAAATTTTCCAAAAAATATATACATAAGTATTCACTTCGTGATCTATCACTTTGAATCATTGATTGCCATACATTTCAGGTATTTCTGTGTGAAATTCTCAACTTCCTCCTCAATCATCTTTCACACGTATTCGAGCTTTATTTTTCTTTCTTTGCTCCTCTTCGTTTTCTTCCTCCCTCTCTCTCTATTTTTGTTCGCTAAAGGTATTTTGATGTTGTGGAGAACACAAAGGAGAAAAACGGAATATAGCATTCTTTCTTAAATTAATCCTCAATTAATCTATATCTAAGTAATAATTTTTCTCTTATGAGCAAAAGTGCAATAAAATTTGATAAATAGCCATGAAATGCTTTGAAGAATGAGATTCTTCTCTCTTTGGGATATTTGGCCCCAGCTTAGCCAATCAAAAGCCATACGTATGTGAAGGTATTGCGAGTGATTAAAAGTGCTGAGAGATAATTGTGAGAAAATTATTATTGGATGAAATGGTTCAAGGGTGATTTGGATGGAAATTGACCTCAAGAAACCTTTGAGCTCTATAGGAGAGTATACATTTGGTATTCAAATTTTCACTTTTCCGCTTGACCAGTAAACTCTTTTTGGGCATTTTGAACGTGTGTGTAGGTTCAATTTGCAATGTTTGAAGATTTTTTTTTGGGTACTTCTTGAAACATTTTATGATCTCGCTCGGAATGCGGTGCTGTGGCCTTTTTTGCGAAAAGAAAATAATTAGGCTCTCTGGGCATGTGAGATAATTAAACTTCACCAACGAGTTTTCCCACGTCGTGTGGCTTTTAGTAATTTACAAGTTATTGATTTTCTAAAAGTACAAATCTCCAAGAGATCAACTTTATGGTCATTTTAGCTTGTTTTTACAGACTTCTCAAATCCCCATAAAAAAACGTTTCTTCAAGAATTATAAGAAAAAGGCAAAAAATAGCCATTTATGTAGCGAAAATGAAAGGAATCCCTCACGAGAGATTTCTCTGCTTTTCCACGCAATGTGTCTCATCAAGAAGTGAACCATCGAAAGAATTTTTCATTCATGTTTCTCTCATTAATTGTCAGTGAATTAAAAGAGTGGCCGCTCACTGTTAAGAGAGGCAGAAAAAAAACGAATCATATCCGGCAATTGAAATATTCTCTATGCCTGTCTGGTTTGTTTTTTTTTCGTGCTGGTGGTGCTTGTGTGACCAAAGAGAAGATTGTTGTTAAGCTTTTGTGGTCGTTATGTTTTTTCCTTCATTTCCCTTTCACTATCAATTTCGAGGGAGATTAGTTTTCAAGAAAAATTTATTTTGCTGATACAATTTGTAACGAGGAAGTTTTCGATATAGTGTCCAATTTATGCTGTTGGACAATTTCAAAACATATAGCACTCTTTCATATTGGAAATGCTACACCGCATGTGCTCACCCATTGACTCTGCAATATAACATCGCGCGGAGCAAAAGAGCACATCCAACAGAACAGTTCAAGAAATATTTTCTCATCTTTTAAATTATTTGATACAATTGATTTTTGATTTATTTTGCAAAAGACAATTTTATTGGCGTTTTAAGATAGATTGAAGAAATTATTCATTTGCTGTAATATTTTCTATTTGTTCATTATGTATTTCTTTAAAATATTGGGATCGATTCTGTCAAAAATCTTTTCTTCTATATTCTTACAACTTAAAAGTTGTTGTTAGGATCCATAAAAGAAGAAAAAAAGATTTGTTAGTCCAAAAAACAGTCAAAAAGGTTTTTAAAAGGTCCTGAATAAGTAATTTTCATCTCAAAACACGGTTTATGAAAAGAAGCCAAATTGTCAAAATCTTTAAATTTTTATTAGACTTTAAGGAATTGCCAGAAAATAAGAGATTCTTAACAGAATCCGCCACAATGTTATACTTTTTCTTCCCCATGTTAACATTAAAGAGCAACATCATTTCACGTATAAGACTGTCTTTCGAATTGAAGGCATGTCGAAGGGGAGAAAAGAACGGCCAATCTTAAATAGAAACTTGTATTTGATTTGGCCCCAGTGATGGTAAGATTAAGTCACTTATACACACCCATTCACTGGTCGATAAATCCGTGGGAATATTTGTAATTTTCTTGCATACACACCGTCCATCGATAATGGGTGTGCAAGAAGAAATAGACGAGAAAATGGTTTGCTCTAGCAATAATAATTATTATATAAAAGTCGTAGGCAAGTGGACAAATCTCACCATTAATTTGCACAGTGTTGTATCCACTCTTTTTTTTCGCGAATATGCAAAATCTCTGAGTTGTGGCGAAAATGTGGATTTTTTTTCACCTGGAGAATCATTTCTGCGCGTTGTATCGTGGGCCAAAAACCTCACAGAGTGAAACCTGATTGTGACTAAGAATTTTGCAATTTTCCTTACTCCCCTATGCAAATTCATGAAGAAGTTCAGTAATAAAGCACAGAAGGTTATGCTTGAATTTATGTAATAGCATGGCTCTATGTACAACAAGAACAAGATAGAGAGCCCCCCTTTTGAGATAATTGCAAAGAGTTTGAAGAATAAAAAAGAAAAACCAATAGATATCGTGCAGACTCTCCCATGAACTTACAATTTGGCTAATTTCTGTTATTGGTACATTTGGCTGTGGTGATGGGGACTCCTGCGATGATTGCTGCTGATGGTTAGCCTGTGATTTACGTGGTGGCGTGGGTGGTGGCAATGTAATTGGATGAACGTTCACGTTGCACTCTTTGGAATTTCTATTTGGTGAAATTCGTGCTGGGAAACTCAGTGTTTTTGTCCACTGCGAAAGACTTCGTACCATTTTTTCAACACTTTATTTACTTTTCCTATCTCAAAAAAAATTCCAAACAACTCTTAAAGACTTTGTTGGATGAATGAGAAAAAAAAACGAAACTAATATTCTCTTCTAGCCTTCTGGCACAGTCCCACTCTTCTTAATACGACAAGAAAAAAAAACTTCACTGGAATTCCTTGACGACACTCCGCGGTATAATCTCTCACCAATTGACACGAAATTATACCTTCAAGTGCTTTTCTTATTCACTTTTGAGAATTCTTCTTCTATGTTTTCTCTCTTGCTCCGGTGCGTCTTCACTGGTGAATGTTTCAGAAGCAACTGATTTTCTTCCCGTGACTGTGGGCTCAGCGCGAGGTTCAACTGTGAAGCAGTGGTTAACTCGTTTGAAGAGGGGAAGAAGTAGCTTGTATATTCCATGCAGTGACGAATTGGGAGGACTTGCCTATTTTTGGAATAACATATTTTCCTAACATCCCCTTCTACCCGAAATCCTCTTGACTTGGTCAGTCTTTGCGTCTCACAAGGGTTCTCTCCAGGAACACGTGTTGGCAGTTTAGTAGATTCCTTGCTGTGGCAATTAGAGGCACTTCGAGAGAGTGATTTTCTTGGAAAACTTGAAAATGTACTTTATGCAGTATGTTTGGCGATTGTTTTTATTGTTTGTTTTCTTTGGGTTTTTCGCACACAGAAGGACCTCTAAGGTCCTTAGCGAATATTTTTAAAAATAACATTGGCCAAGAGGTACTTAGCTAGCTGAAAGAAAGTGTTTTAGGTACTTGACAAAGTCACAGAGTCCCTGAGAAATTTTATTTAAGACTCCTGTAAAATTTATTGAAAGCCCTATTGTATCAATTTTCTTAATGAACCTTTTTACTTATTTAATTTTTATTTAATCCTTAATGTTTTGAAACCTATAGATGAAGATATTGGGAAAAATTCAAAAAATAAGACCCGCTAAGTTACCTAAGTCAGGCTTAAGAATTCGTAAATTACACTAAAGTTTTATAAGAAAAATTTAAAGGTTTTTGAGCTAGATTTTTTAAATCTTGGTTTAATTTTTTCGAATTAGACTAACTTCTTTAGATCAGGAGATGAGGTTTGGTAATTAGGTCTGTATCACGACTAAATAAATTTTTAGATGATTTTTTTTTAAACTTCAGCAGCGAAATTTATTAAAAATTATTTTAAAAAAACAATCAAATTTAATTCAAACAGGACGTAAACTATAAACCTTAGAAGTTTTAAGAATTGGTCTAAGAAATCGGATATTGCTTAACTAATAAAGACTAAGCCGGCTTAGTATTGAATTTTAATGAAATTTTTCATTAGAGGCAGTAAAATAAAGAGAAAACGAGCATTTTGACGTTTTCCAGCGCCGTTTCGGTTTTAGAACACCATAGTATGATCAAACTGCAATTTTTTAAGGATTTGCTTCTTGAATTTTTAAAGTTACTTTAAGAAGTGCTGTTTTGAAATTTTACTGATACTCTATTCTTTAAAAAAAAACTTCTAATTGAAATTTTACCTTAAACTGTTTACCCTCAATCACAATCAAATTTTGCATAACAGGTTCCAATTCAAAAATGATGTCCACATCCTTGTAAAGAAAAATTATGTGTGATTAATTTACATCATAAACTCCTTATGTTGCATCATACATTCATTTTGGATAAATACATCTGCCTCCCAGTTGGTCTCTGTTTGCAACTACATATTATATTTTATTAGTATTTTGCTGAAGGAATTGAATTTGTATTCTCAGTGTGAGAGCAAAGAAATGATGATTGTGTGTGATTCACGATTTTCTAGTAGATTAATGGGTGAAGGAGAAAAATGTCTCTTTTAAGAAATAAGGACTTGAAGTTATCTCTCTCTCGATCTCTGCAGGAAATGCTGGTTTTTTTCTTTCATCTTCTCAGAATCTTAACCACTAAAAAATATTTATCTCGTTACGTTCGAGCAATGAAAAACATAATATCATGTTGATAGAGAGAGAGAAATTTCGTGGTGTTGTGGAGATAACATGTTGCGAAGGATCTCTCGCATTTTTCGACGGAAGAAGAGTAGCTTGAACAATGGGAGGGTTTCTCGGAGGAAGTTTGTAATTTTTCTGGTTGGAATGCGGGGATAGTTCGTATCGACTATATACATTTTTTTCTGTTGTTAAATGTGGCAAAATGCATGGGGGTAGACACTATACATAATACGAGTTTTGAAGGATGGACGGAAAGAAGACAGATGTTGCCTGAAACACGATATTTATTGAATGCTATGTATCGAATTTGTGCCACAAAAGCCCATCATTGCACATACACTCAGAACAGCACAGCATTACATACCTACATATATTTACTTATGGCAATTTCTAGAGACTTTGTAAGTCTTCTTTCTCCACAGAGATGATACTTTTCCATCGCTCCGGCAAGAGATCATTGGTCGAGAAAAATTCATGACTCTGGAGAATGAGATGTACCATCAAAGATCTCAATAAGTCAAATAATACCATTTTCTTCAACGATCTATGGAGTGTTTTCTGAGCATTAAATTGAGACTTCAAAAGCATAATACTGGAGAAATGTTCATGTTAATTTGCCCCCTTTGCCTGCACAGAACATAAATATTTTTATCGCGAGTGGATTTGCTTTTGAGAGATGAAGGAGGAGGGCAAAAAAATAACTTCTCATCACAGATTTATATACCATGTTTTCTATATATATTCTCACTCATTTGGCTAACAGTACAAGAATTAACGGATTTTTTTGTCTTGCTGATTTAAGAATAATACGGAGAAAGAGAGAAAGATAGCATAATATGCAATAGATATGTACATATGTATGTATGCACATTTTGAGACAACTCCACAAGAACCGGCTCTATATTTCTTCATCGTTTGCCCATTTTGCCCCGATGCAAAAAAAAAGTCAAGCAACAAAAGAATTTTGCATTCGTTCACCAGAGGAAATGTCTTGGACGGGGCTTTCTCGCGCGATGCCTCTCCGCTTGGTGCCATTCCTTCCACTCGCACCGATCGCGATCTGGTGGAGTGAATGAAACAATGTGGGTAAGAGAAGGAGAAAAGCAAGGTCGAAGAAGGCCACAATGGTGAGAGAGAGACTTATGTACAATATGTTGGTGTTGCACTGTTGCTCAAGAAGGCAGGTCATAACGCGAAAGTCGTGTTCGTCTTATAGCGCGAAGGTTGATAGAGAATCCAAAAAATGCATTAAATGAATTGAAGAGGATCAAAGTACCTATACCAATTTAAATGGATCTGTAAAGAATGAAGCAAGAAAAGTAATAAAAATTTAAGAGAATACAAAGTCTTGTTGATTTTAAGCTAATAGAGTTAAGTTTTCAAAACCCTAATAAGTCCGGCTTAAAGTTTTTTAAGCAAGGCTTCATTCTTTGAGTTAGGATAAGTTTTCTAAGCTAGGCCTAAGTTTTTTCTTTTTCTAAAATCTTAAAAGTGTGTTGAAAAGAAAACTAGGGCCTAGCTTTTAAAAACTTAGGCCTAGCCTTAGGAGCTTAAAACGAGATTAAAGAACTTTAGCTTCATTCCATAAACTTAAGCTTAACCCTAAAAAATCTAGGCACAATGTAAAGAACTTGAAAAACCTAATCTCGGTTTAAAAAAACTAAAATTTAGAGATCTAACTTTTGATTCAAATGACAGTTGCATGAATTCACCTATAAATTGATTAAAATCTCAACTTAATCTTTAAAAGAAAATAGGAATAAAGAACAGAGAAGTTTAAAAAGCGATATTAACTAACATAATGATTTGCCCCTCATAGATCTTATAAATTAGATTATATTCGACATTTTGTCTATACATATATACACGCCAGATCCGTATAACATTCTTGATTTCGTTTTTTCAATGCTTTAGAGAACATTAATTTTTTTTCTAGGGCGTTTATGATCGCCTAAACTTACCATGATATCTTTTCTAATTAATATATTTTTGTTGTTTTACTTTTCAATTTATTTCTCTTACCACGGGTAATTGGGTGACCGAAAATCACTGAATAAAAGACTTTCATAGTGATCAATTTTAATTTATAACAACCCAAATGACTATGTCAATTTTATGTTGTAGTAGGTACATGTTATTCTCTCTGCCCTACTAAAATTACATGAGTTGGGAAGCATAAATTAATTTGGTGTGTGCAAGACCGAGGAGGGTTTTTCTTTTCTTTTTAAATTTATTTTTAAAGGAAAAATGTCACTAATGGAATTTCTCTGGGCGGTGAGAATCCGCCTGAGACTACATGGTTGGAGCCTAGGAGTCATTGATCGTTCTGCATTACTTAATCTCGCGATCGCGAGTCGGTTACCTTATGAGAAAAAGGTGATCGTGTGGACACACACTGATTAAACATCCAACATATACCTTTGCACAGAGGTGGATTTTAACGTGCAGTTGAGAATGGTATTCGTGATTTCAACAGGTATGAACATGCTTCGACAAGAAGTGATCGTGACTGAGTCATCCTGATTGTGTTCTTACCTGTCCATTTTGTATTCTCACATGAAAAGGCATCCGCATCTTGAGGGGCAATATCTCCGTGGGGCAAGATTCTTTTGTAATACTCGTTTTGTTGTTTAGTGAATTCCTTCCCAGGTTTTCGCTGTGAGTTTCTTATTCCTGAATATAAATTTTTGCACCATCCATCGATGACTAAATGGCCAACGGACGCGGGTAGCTAAAAGGTGTGTGTATATACATAATACACCATCAATGAAAAAATGTTATTGTTGCCATCGAACACCCCTCTCCAATTGGATGGCAATTTTTGTGCAGAAAACCAGTAAATAAATGAAAGGTACATAACTTATGACTTTTTTTTTATGCTCCTTCCTTTGGAAACATGTAAATTGCGGCAGGTGTGTTTAATACACCAAAAACTCTCGTTCATTTTCTTTGTGGTCACTCTGTTTCTCTCCAATGTTCTCCGCTTGGCATATTTTTCATTCATACGATCACACACGATCGCTTTTTTTTTGCATAATTTCCATATTGGAATAATTTTGTTGAACACATTTAATTACTCCGCTACCAAAAATGACAATTTAGAGTTCTCATAGAGCTGACCATTAAGAACGATATGAATGAGGTTCTTTCCATACCTCTTAAAAGATCACCACGATCGCACCACAAAGAAATGATCATTGGATCACGACAAAATTGGAAGAGCGGATTTTGTCAAGAATTTATGTTGATAGCTCCGATAGAGATGTTTCCGTTTCAAACTATGAAAATCCAACAATAATTTGTAGCATTTAATTAATCAAATTAATTAATAAACTATCGATCATATTTTATAGCACTTTCGTGCTGCAATGGAATAAGAGAAATTAATGGCAATTTTCAATTAAACCCATAAAGGTGATCGTGTGATCTTGCGATCTTGTGCAATGTAAGCATTTCCAAACTTATCCAATTTCCATAATCGATCTTACATTGAATTATGCTTGATATTGAAAACCTTTTATTGATTTTCTTATATGTGCAAAAATCACAGCGTGTGGATTCCCATATTTCACACTTGATCACCTTTTTTCATGTACCCAAAGCGTATCATTAATATATTTTTATCGTGATGCAATCGAGAGGTTAGTAATTGATTTTAAAAAATTACCTTCAACCTTCCATGTTGAACACAAGCGCCAGAAAAAAGACAAATAATAGTCTCACTGTTGGATGGATAAAAAGCCTGAGCTATCGAGCTGACTGTGCTGATGGCAAAGCTAAATGAAAGTGACCTAATGTTTTGGCTTACGAAATACCGTATAGATGACACCTACGCGCCATGAGTGAGATTTCTTGTGTGCTCGAAAGCATACCGACACTAAAATTTATGGCAAAGACACGACATGAGACGATGGGAATGGCAGGAAAAATGAATTTGATTATCATCCATTTGGTCTTTGTGACGATCACATTGATTAATATTGTGATCATATATGGAGTTGAATCTAATAGCTTCGTAATAAATAATATTTTTTTTCTTCACGCCAAAACCCCAGAGAGGTGTGAATATGGGAAATTCATCACAATTTCTCAATTGTGATAATGAGGAAATTAGAATAGAGTGATGGAGTGAATGACGACGTGATCGTACAGCAAGAGGTGATCTTAATTGGGGTTTTTACCTCTCTCGCGAGAAGGTGCGCATACCAAAAGTACAACAGAGTCGTTGCACGATCGCAAAGAATGATGAGTCGAGTGAAATGGTTATACCTAATAGAAAAATCGTGTTTGCTCTATTCAAATTTTCAATATTTGAAGTGTAATTGAGGATTCACGATCGTATTGATCCTCGCATAGCGTTTGGATGTTAGAAAGATCTCTTTTTTTCGGTATTCAGATGTCTCACTTTGGAGAATGTCTCTGACATATTTTTTTCCAGACCATCTTCTCTCTCCGGTTGATGGTATTTTATACATACGGTGCTAAGTCAATGCTTGACGGAAATGGGGATCAGTTAGAAAATTATGAGGACAGATTGCTGTAATCATAATTTTCGCTGAATTTGAAATTAATTGTAGCATTTAGTATTTAAATAAAGTTTTGGATTTATAAATTAAATTAAATTTTTTATTTTAATTCTTTTTATGCTTAAGATTTAAGTAGAAACTACTAGGTGGCGCATAAGTTAATGCATGATTTTGCATGTAAAGCAGCCTTAAATCATGCATTAACTTATGCGCCACTCTATAGAATTTGAAAAAAAAAAAACGGATTTTTGACCAGATTCTTGACTATAACTATTTTTTATTAAAAGCCGACAGAATCCGTAAGAATATCTGTTATTTTTTCAATTTTTTAAAAATTATTTATGATCGCTTTACCTATTAATTAAGAAGCTACATGTTTAGCTAGTTTATCTACTGAATTAATCTTCACTTGATAAAAAAATCTAATCATTGATTTATTAGATCCAAAGGAGTTTTAAATTGATAATTAAAAGCAACGAATTCGATCTACATATTATCTTATTTAAAATTAATATTTCGCTGATGTTTGGTCTTCATCAGGCTTATCAGGCCTCATAATGAATAAGTTTAAGTGCTAAACCAAATTGATCACAGTTTTTTTTTCGTTAAAAATTGAGCTAAGATTTTAATTCTTTTTATTTAGAAATCAGTCGTGAAAGCTAAAAATCAAATGAGCTCATTGTACCTATAATTTTCGATCTGGTCTTCTCTCACTCCATCAAATTGTTCAAGACAATTTCTTTTTTCTCTGCTGTCTCCTCAAATTTTGGAAAATTACTCTTGAGCAACATCTAACCTTCTTTTGCTTCTTTTCAGTGATCTTGTGCTCTTTTTTGCCCCACGCTCTCACCATGTTTCACTTCTCGCCATCGTCTCGGGCAATTAATATCGTTCTTCATTTGAAATGATTGTCGACATCGTCGACATATGAGGCACATTGGGGTATCCTAACTTTACTACTATACAAAAAAGGGCGCTTCTGTTTATCTTTTGGGTGCAAAGAAAAACAATTCCAAGAGATACTTTGCTCTTGACGCTATCTACAAATTCGTACACCGCTGGGTGGCGGTTAAAAGAAGGAACGAAGAACAAAAAAAAAAGAAGAAGCAAAGACTGGATCAAGACAAGAATTCCAGCGTGAGATCGTGCGGAGGAAAACGATGTCCGGTATATTGAAAAGTTGCCTGCTTCTCGCTGACCTTGCAATGTCAACCACTCACAACGATTTCCTCTGGCCGGACTTGTGGTATCTTACATACACAACTTCCACATCCAAAAGAGGGCTCATCGAGCATTCTTCGTCCCTTCTTTCACATCCAACACTCCGCGCGTTCAGCTCGATCCCTCTTGCACACATAACTTCAGTAAGTTAGGAATATTTTTATCATTTTCGCCTTTGTGTACTGCCTGGAATTTCATGCGGAGGGGTCTCTCTCTCTCTCGAAAAATCGGCAGGTGTGAATTTCAAGCTACGGTTCCATGGCTTTCGTTCCTCAAGCAATGGCAACAAACCCCAATTGTATTTCACTGTAAAATGATATTTCCTGTCTCTCTCTCCCCGTAAACCAAGAGATAAAACCGTGCTCAGGCGTTAAGTTCAATATTCTCCGCTGATATAATTAATGCACTTTGTGTGCTGCTTGTTCTTTACACTAACCACTAGGTAACAAACTTCATAAAAACTTATAATTTGCATAAGTAAAAAAAAATTCAAAAGTGTCACTCCTCCTAGGGCTTAAGCTAGGTAAAAATGAATATTTTTGCCTACATAAGTTAACTCTATATGTATGCACATATGAGCGAAATGGCATTTCCCCTTTTGAATAGCAACCAACATCCTCATTGTGGTTTTCGCCTCTCTGTGAAAAATTAATAACTCTCAAAAAGGGGTTGATCGCTCCTAAATTCATATGCTTTCATCCCATATGTCACCCCTAAATTGCTTCCTCTTTTTTTTTTATTTTTAATCTCAACCCATCTATGGCTTTTAGATTGAGCAACAATTCAATCAATTACCGAAAATGACGACTCCCATGAATATTTATTTGTGATTGTTTCGTTTTTTTCTTCGTGAGAAATTATCAATTTCAACGTGGGAGCTAAATGGGAATCAAATTAACAAAATTGCTCCTATTGCCCCATATCTCCCACAGAGTGCTAGGAATTTTTCTAAGAAGTGACACCAGAGAAGGCAAGTCATAAAAATTCTCTTAAAGCGAGATTTTCACTGCACGATAGGCTGTCTAAATTTGAATTTGTAGAGTGGATTTGGGGAATGGAATTTCTTGGAATTTACAGTGGAATGAGCGATTTTTTCCTAATTCTCTTAATTTATTTGGGCATTGTTTTTAATTTGCACAAGATTTATTGCTAGACTGTTTTTATTTTATATCGAGGAGTGCTCATGATTTCAAAAATCAGCACTGCAGCAGTGAGAGCGTGGGTGGACACTATTTTGAGAATTTTCCATTCTTTTTTTTCTACAAAATGTAGTGAAAATGCACAGAATGATTATTTGAAGTTTATTAATTCAGTCTTAAAAAAAAAACTTAAGAAAATTCAATCTTGGCTTAAGAAACAAAGACCTACCTAAAAAATCTTAAGTTTCTTAAGCCAGGATAAAATTTACTTATACCAGACTAGAATTTTTGACAAACCTAATTTTCTTGAGGTCTAGCTTTAGGTTTTTAATCTGGGCCTAAATTTTTAAAGTCAGGTTTAAGCTTTTTAAGCTGGCTTTTGGATTCATAGGCCGGGAATAAATGTTTCAAAGTTAGTCGTTTAAGGCTTAAAGATTAGATAAGACTGAATCAGAACTGAATGTATTTTTTAATGATTCTTTATGACTTCCAAAGTCCAAAAACGGTTAGATAGAATTTTAATTATCTTTTTAACCACCGAATTAAAAAAAAGCATTTCAAAATGCATTCGGTTCCGATAAAGCTTGATTTGAACTTAAAACCTTAAAAATCTGAAAAAGTCCAGCCTTGAAAAAAACCTAAACCTAACTTTAACTTAGCCTACTTAATAAATACTTGGTGTTCGCCACGAAGTGGTACACCAACTAATAAAACAGACTAAACCGAACGTCTTTAAATCAATGAAGATATTTGAGTGAAGACTGTTTAAATGAGAAAAACTTCAAACTAATTTTTAACGTTTTATAAAACTACTTTCATAAATTCCTCTATTCGTGATATTAAAAGAAAAATCTATGAAAATTGCAAAGGATTGCGCAAAAAGAGCTCTCTCATTGCTAAAGACGTGTCTCAATTTCAGCAAACTTATCCACATCTCCTTGTATAGCAAAGTGTCACGCAATATATCCCGGTTTTCAGCTGATTCTATGGCGCTTGTGAAGATACAATTAATTTTTCTCTCTTCACATCGAAAAGTTGACTGGTCAAGTTTCCATATTATGCTGTGAAAATTACTTGGCAATGAGGACCACAAATGATTGGTCATAGTTGCAAGTACACTGCGGAGTGTGCACTCAATGAGATCCAAACACATTGGAAGAGTCATCGACTCTTTTTTAGCCATTTTTCTTACTATATATCTACAATTTCCTCTTTCTCTTTTTTTGCTTCTTCTTGCAGCCTCTTCTTCCACTTCACACAATTTACCAGTGGTTTAGCAGCATTTTTGTTCCCTTCTGCTGCATTCATCGCACCAACCATGCCGATGGTACTTTGTCTGGGGCTGTCGATGGCAAAGATGTGGGATGGTAATGCGTTTTGTTGTTAATATTAATGAACATATGGTTTTGGACAAAAATTCCCCGAGAATGCATGAGGGTTGGAAATGGTGGGTTTTTTTGTTGGTTGAAATGAGAAGAATGAGGAAGAGAGATTAGTCTGATGGACCGATATGGGGTATATAAGTGGATCATGTCGAGGATCATTTTCTCTCTAAAATGAAATACCAGCTGGATCTTCCGCCTTTTTATGTTTACTTTTACGCCAGCCAGCCTTTCTCCCCTTGACATGGCGGTATGTGTACCCTTCGAACCCTGTTACACGGTATAGAGTGGTCCTAAACACGCGTCACGCGTATTTTTTGGATGAAAATCCATCGACACTTTATTCTTTCTCTCTTTAAATTAATGACACTTCCCTGGAGTCGTGTGTATATTTTTTTCAATAGTCTGGTAATTGCCGTGAAAAATCGCGCCACAAATTGAATTATTCAAGAGCTGTAGTGGTATCAATGGGGGCAAAAATTTAAAGTTCCCTGTTTGATGAGGTCCCCTATTTGAGGAGCAATGAAAAACCGTATTCCGTAAAAAACGAATAATTTAAGTGGCTAAGGGTACTTGCTTTTTATGCAAAAATAAGCTATTTACATCCTTAATAATTTTATTAAACTTGCTTGGCAAAAATATTTACAAAGAGGCCTCTTTAAATTATTTTAACACCATAATAACGCTTCACCCGAGGCGGGGCGTATTAAACATATTATATCGAACCTTTGGCACTGCCGAGGAGGTTACTGTGGACAAGAAGAATGCGTGCCCCGGGATGGTTTAGTGAATGAAACAGATGGTTTTCATATAGAAGGGCCCATTTTTCAGACCAACACTCCAAAAGATTTTTTTTGTATTATGCTGTCGCCTCATCTGAAATTGGCAGATGTTTTCATCCGAAGCAGCATTATGTTGCACGGTGTATTGGAAAGTGAAAGAAAAACGGCGGCTGCCATCTCAAGTTGCACCATAATCAAGCGATCAATTATATAGGAAAAAATAAAGAAGAAAAAGAATATTCTCTCTTCGATAATCATCCAGACAGGAGGAAGAGGTACTCCAATTTCAAAGTGAATCACATACTGTGGAATTATTTTAATTAATGTCGAAGATCCCACTTGAGCGCATGTTCTGAGTGAGGGTATAAACATCTCACATTGAGAACAATCATCTTTCGAGACACAGAAGATGAATAAATATTTATGCTTTCGCGGCCTGATAATTTATTAGAGAGAGAAAAAACTTTATTTTCTGCTATAAATCCGCAGTGCGAGACGCATAACAATTAAATTCTTATATATCTATTTGGCGGTCTTTTGAGAGGAAAAACTTTTATTAATATTTTTTTTTAATATGGATATGGATCACCTTGTAAAGTCATCAAGGAGATATATCAAAAGGAAAATATCACATTTTCTCTTTTTTATCTCTCTTTTCAATCACATTAAAGAGTTATGATTTGAACTTTGATTCATGAATTATAATTTATTTTGATTTCTAAAGCTCTCCCATTTGACGCATCTTTTGGGTTAATTGTGGAGGCAATGTTGAAAGTACAAATAGTAAGGTATTTTATGAGGCAAAGATGAAATCCATTGAGGAATGCTAAGAAGTTGAAGAAGTAAAGTTCGATTATTGAATAAAGATAAAGCGGGCTACCTTTGTTCACGAACTTTTCTCTTGAGTAAATTCGTTATCTGTTTGTCTGACACACTCAATTCCTCCGAAAAATGCATATTTCAAACAATTCAATAATGTTCCATTCAATTTATGCAAACACAAATTTTTATAGAAATACATGAAGACGAATATTTTTGGTAAAATTCTGTTTGAAAACATTGCGTGATCCAATCCATCCCTTAAGTTATGATTAAGCTGTAAAAAAGAACTTAACAGAATGTCGTTTTAGAATAATTCCTGAAGTTGATGTATGCAAATGACTTTTTTTACACTATTTAATAATACGTTTATTCAAAGTGTTTCATCTTGAATAACGAGGTGCTTCTTGAGTACTCTGTGTACATTTTATGAATTTAAATAAAATTCTCCCCATCTGTTCTACTTGTCGTGGATAATTACATACTTGTTACAAATTTTCCTAAATGGGCGTTACACTGATTGTGAGCAGCTTCCCTCCATTGCGCGTGTTTTAAATGAAACTCTAAATAAAAAAAATTAATAGTGTTTATGATCTTCTTGTACTCATCGTGATTCATTTGGTAGGAATTTGAAAATAATTTTTTACATTGAACTTATGAAATTTGAGGAGTTTTTTTTTACTTGTAAAATTAACCCCTTGAAAATGTTTCTGAAATCATGTGAAAACATGGGAATAAATGAATAAAACTAAATTGTTTTTTAAGCAAGATTAATTAAAATTCACAACAAAATGTTTGTATTGTTTATTTCTCCATTTCGCATAAAACGCAATTGAATGGGGATCCCATACTCTCTCTCTATTAGGTCAAAGATGTCCATTAGTTTTTTTACCCTTCGCTCATTTCAATTCACATCACGTATCCTCTTTTTGAATGAATAATCTGTATAAGAGTGCAGAGGTTAATAAAATTTTATTTTGTTTTTTTAATATTTGAAATTCTAATTCGCAATCGATCGAAATATATTTAAATTCTAAATTTATTCCTCTCCACGGGGGAGAGAGGTGAGCAGACCTATATATGGAGCTATTAATTTAAAATGCTCGAGGAAAAATAATATTTTTTTTGCATTACTCCAATACTTCAATTATCCGAATCATTAGATAGTTTCATTTGCATTCAATAAATTCTTCTGTGAGTAGTTGCAAAAGTAAATTCACTGTAAAGCCCCCGTGAATTGGTAATTGTGAGAAACACGTGGAAATTACATGCGATTTTGATAAAAGAAAATAATAAAACTTCTGCACATGTCGATAATTTTTGCGCTCTAGCAGATGAACGAAAATTGAGAGTGTTTCAAATAAATATTTTATTTCATCCAAAGCTTCACCTCAACTTTCCATTTTCATTTACGTGCTCAATGGCCCAGATATACCTTCCAATAGACGCAAAATGCATAACATTTTAATAATTCCTATCAAGAGGGGGCTAAAATTAAAATTCTCTCGCGCCAAATGGCAGATGTTGAGTTCCGTAAAAAATTACAAAAATTAATTTTTAAGGGGAATGTACTACCTGCAATTTACTTATTGTATTACCATTGAATATATTAATACGCACTGACTTTAAATCACTTAATAATACAGTTTTTGAATTATTTCAGCACGGTATGTGTGTTTAAATGTCGAAAGTAGAGCACAGAGTGTAATTTAGGTTGCAATTTAATTCAAATTTTAGATTCCCATTGAGAAAAGTGGATGGAATTTGGTAAAGAATGTAATTCAAATGTTTTTATTCCAACATGTATACCTCCACGAAAAGTTTTATATCGAAAAGAAAAAAAAAAACAATTTAGAAAATAATATAATTTATTTAAAATAAAATAAAAAGGGATTTTCTCAAACTATCTCGTAATATGTTGTACATAACCCCTATTTCTGAAAAACATGAAACAATAAATAAATAATTTTCCTTTTTAATTTAAAAACTAAATAATCCTAAATCCTTGGCAGTTTTTCCATCTTTATTAGGAACTAAATATGCATTTCGCATTTCATTCTTTATCCTTGGTTGAATGACTAATTGAATAAATAATTTTAGCTCCCTCGTATCTTCTGCAGTTGATGGATCTTTAGCCAGATGATGCAACATATTGTTTCCTTCAGTATCCTGAATTTTGAGTAGTGCAATCAGGTCATCTTCAGTAAATAGCGTGCTACAGGACATGAAAAATTCCGCATTTGCTTTATGAAAAGGTGTTCTTCCTGCTAGGTCCTGGTCCAGAAGTATTTCAGAGAGATCCTTTTGGGGTAGTTTTATTTTCTTTTTCCACAACACAGTATCCGTTACGCAGTGAAAATAGTTTTTCCCTTCGTAATTTTTCACTTTTAGATATTCTATCAATTCTTCTATAGACAAGGTTTTCGCGAGGTATTCGAGAAAGTCATTGTTGTTGTTTTTCGCAGCAATATGAAGCAGGTTGTCTCCTTCCTCATTGACTTGCTTCAAGCAGTAAATGTAGTAGTTTTTCCGTTCTCCAAAGCTCCTTATGTATTCTGAGAGCTTTGTTAATTTGTCAAATAAAATATCAATAAGAGGATGTTGTAGTCCAATGTAAAAGTAGTTGCAAGCAAAAGGATAGAGGAGATTTAGCTGCTTTTCTTGGAGTTCCTTAATGATTTCTACGGCGATCTTCTCAGTCATGGCATCGTAGGTTTCTTCATCAACTACATTATTCCGCATTGAACAATATAGATTATCAAATAAACTGATATTCTTTCGGTAGGCATTTGGATTTTGTGAAGGTACAATGAGATTAAAAAAATCATCTCGTGGTAACGTCTTGTATAGGTATTCTAGGTAGTTTAGCGGCAATTCCGTTGCATCGTGATCAGTGTGAAAATACTCAATTGCAGATTTGCCATTAAATTTGGGACTCGCAGCTAAGTCAGTAATCACCCCCATAGGAAGATGATCCAAGAAAGGCGTCATTATCAGTTTATCTTCACTCGTCCAGCAGTAGTAGATCAGGGACTTTCCTTCAAAATCCACCCTCTCCCAGTGATTTTCCATGAAAATTTTAATACACATTCCAATGAATTTCGAACAATCTTCTATGCTATAGGCACGAATACTGAATGGATTAACAGTCTCGTCAATGTTAAAGTATGTTCGTGATAATTTTCTAAAAAACGCCATTAGAATTTTCTTCTCAAAGAAATATTCAAGGAGATCTCTGAGAAAATTTGAAGATTCATCCAAATAGAGGGCTAAGTAAT
This sequence comes from Lutzomyia longipalpis, assembly GCF_024334085.1. Taxonomy (NCBI): domain Eukaryota; kingdom Metazoa; phylum Arthropoda; class Insecta; order Diptera; family Psychodidae; genus Lutzomyia; species Lutzomyia longipalpis. The sequence goes on from NC_074708.1 coordinate 29,252,546, forward strand.
TCATGAAAACTGTATCTTGTGTATCAAATTGATTTATATCTGCATACTTTGTCATTATTTTGCCCCTTACGTCGTGCACAATGGTATTTCTTCGATTCTCAAATACCGCAAAGTGAACATCCTTGCTGTAGTTGGTGTTTTTTCTAAATAAATTTGACATATTCATGAGGTTCGTTTGAGTTTCTGTCCTGTATTGATCCCCAAAATCCTTATAAATTTTTTCAAAGGACTCACCGTCGGTTTGAACCCCTCTACTGATAAGGAGATTTTGAAAATCAGTATGAAAATATTTTTTATCCGTAAAGTTTTTGGATACTAGGACAGAAAGGAGGTTATTGATAGCTGAAGTTTCGCATTCTCCTTCCAAGAAATTCAGCAGGAAATCTATGTGCTTTTGAGTCATTTGTTTATAGGCTTGAAATTGGTACACAAGAAAATCTACAAACTGCTCAGAACTTAATTTTCCTTTAATATACTTCACAAAGATTGCAAAATCCTGTTCATTGGTACTTTTCCGACTAAAGTACAGACTTCGAAAGATTTTGCAGTAACCTTCAAGGGTATCAGCATTGAATTCAAGGATACCCTTCTGGGCTTTATCAAGTATCGAGAGATAGGCAAATTGTGAGATTTGTTCTTTCCAATGATCATTGATGTACTTCATTAAGTTGAAATTCTGTTTCATGATCTGCCCACAAATTGCTTCTCCCACAAAGTATTCAGCAAAAGTCCGGTGAATGAATCGAAATTCATGGTATTGTTTGATCTGTGAAGAACCCACAGAATCATCTGAGAGACTTCTTGTTATTCTTGTAACGAATCCACGAGCCATTACTTCAATCTCCGTAAATTCAATGAAATTATGAGGAATCACTTTCTCCATCCCTACTTCCCTGATTGCAATAAATGAGTAAATTTCCTTTGTCCTTTTCAGTTCAAGATTCCTTTTACCTGCAACGGTATTCTTGGTTGCATCTATTCGTTCTTTGGCGTAGTAACTGTCAAAGGACATCTCGAAGATATCGTCGTAAATCTTGAAAATTGTTAAATTTTTCAGGTTTTCCGCATAATTGACTGACTTTTTGCATATATCGATGATCATACGTAGAAGAATTGGGGTTCCAATAAATTTTTCATCAAACACCTCAGAAGATATTGCTTGATTAATCCTTGTAATTGTGCTGTCTACATCATCGTCAGGATACTTCAGTTTTATGTACGTCCTCATGAAGATGTTCCTCTGAAATTCTTTGAATAAGTGCATTTGAGCGAATGAAAAGCTTCCAAGCCTTTTCAAGTCTTCCTCACAGTGACTTCTCGTTGTTATATAAATTCTTACATTCAGTTCTCTTAATTTTGAGATCACAGTTTGAACAATTTCGCTATATTGAGGGTAGATTTCGTCGTAGCCATCAAAGAAAATTGCAATAGGAGAGCTTTTTTCTTCTTTCAAAAAGATTCTTAGCAAAATCTTGCAAAATTCTAGATTTTCCTGATTATTCACGAGGATTCTTAGAATAAAGTCTTCAGTACTCCAATGATCAAAGCTCTGGTGTTCACTGAAGATCTTTGTTAGATCGCTGAGAAAAATAACTCCAACCCAGAAATTCGGGAATTCAGTTTTCAAATTATTTGCTAACTTAACAGTCGTCAAAGTTTTCCCCATTCCAGGATCACCTACAATAACAACATTGGAATAGTCCTTCAAAAGCTCCTGATCATTTAAATCGTTTTTGGGATCAACTGAAAAATATCTCATGATGTAGAATTCAGCTTTCTTCGTGAATTCCGTCCCAATAGTAACTTTACTTCTGTTTGCAAATTCTTCAGCTAAATTATCAAAAAAGCTCATTGCAAGTTCAGTGTTGTTGTGGATAAGAGAATAAATTCGGCACAGTGCAACGGAAGATCCTTGAAAATTAATTTTCTTCCTCAAGAATGATTTCTTCGTCTCAACGTCGAATTCTTCAAATTTAGGCTTACTCATTACAATTTTTGAATCATTGTTCTTCTCAATGCAACAACCTTTCGATACAATGAAAATTATATTTTCATATTGCAATAAATGTTGGAAGTTAATTTTGAAATCAACGTAAATAATAATTTTCGATTTAGGCAATTTGAAACAGTTCTCGTATGATTTAGTCAGAAGAGATAGCTGCAGAAGGAAAACTTTGACTTCTGACGACTTAAGTGCGTCGTAAACCTTAAGAACTGATAACTTTTCACTTCCATCACACTCGATTATTTTCTTCCCCTCCAGCTTATTACGAAAATCCTCAATAATTTCCTTATCAAATTTCGCGTGAAATTTCACTGATTGAATGAATGTTTCCGTCATTCGTGTTAATTCAACTTCTTGAATTGATAATTCAATGAGTTTTGCAAAATTCGTCTCGTTGACGAATTTTCGTTTATTGTTGATGGGTTTTATGAAATCATTTAGGTTTTGTCTCAAAAAACGCGGCATGAGATCGGAGTAATTGTTAGCAAAGATGCTCTTTACGAATTTATCACACAACCCTTCGAGATCTTCATAATTTGGAACGTTAGATAGGATAACGATCTTATCTAGCAGAAATGATGCTTCTAGCTGATGTAGTTTTGATTTATCCTTACTCTCTTCATTGATTGCATCGATAATATGTTGCATTTCATTATTAAAAGCTAGGCCAAATTTTATTACAACTGATTTATCTTCGAGGAATTTCTTAAACACATCATTGAATCCTTCGCAATTTTCAACGATCGATTCAACTTTACCCCTCGCAACGGAATTATTTGTTATTATTACATACCGATGAATGTGATCCTTGTAGTATTCTAAGCTCTTTTGCACCTTTTGAGACATTAGAGCCTCAACAAACTGTCTCAAATTGTACTTCTTCCAGTATTTCTTTAAACCTCCATCCTGAGTTGGGGAGAAGAAATTATTGAGAAAAACTTTATTTCTCTCTGTATTATGCTTTGCCTGGATGAAGAAAGCAAACTTTTGCCCATTGTACGTACAATCAATAATGATATCATCGAGCTTATCGATCTCCTTCACTTCAAATCCCAATCTATAGCTCTCACAGCCCAAATGATAGATTTGAAGGCACAAATAGAACATAATTTCAGCTTGGAATTTAAATCCATGATCAGCTGTTTCTCCAGAAAAATGCTCAGCATCCAACGATGGCTTTGTTATATCTTTCTTGGTACTCATCTTCTCTGTTTACACGTTCTCCTCTAGAATACACGCAAAAAAACGTATGTAAAAAAGCCACTCGAAGCTCTCCACGCAGATTATCACAAAACTCACACTTCACAAAACTTTCGCGTTCAGCTGTTGAGTATATCTCAAATACGAATGATTTTCTTCGTGAAAAAATGTCATCCAGCAGCGTGGGTTGGCAGAGTAGAGTGCGCGTTCTTATCAGTTTCTCTGCAATATTTCTTAACTTGCGCGAATGATTATGGGGTTATCTTGGAGTCCTATACACACCCCTATTTGAGCTTTTTTTTTGCACACAACACACTTTTCTCGGGAATGTATGAGAGTGGAGGGATAAGATAAAAATTTGAGTACAAACGAAAACCACATTCCAAACACAAATTAACTATTTCAGCTTTGTATAATAGATTTTAGATTGGTGTGTGTTTGACGCAATATACATAATATATACATATTATGCGAAGACTAATAATGTGGCGTTGTGTATGGATTCGCGGTTCTTTATGCCTTGAACATTTTGCTGAATCAAATATAAGAGCGTGGATTGAATTTGTGACAAATTAAATTGGAGAAGAGCGAGATTTTTTAAGTAAGGCACATTAGACAAAGAAAAGCTTAGCCAAAGCTCTTAAAAGCTGTATTATATATGTTTTTTTTTATTAATTTCATATAGCTTCATAAAAAAAGAATAAATAGAGAACTATTATTTAATGGATTTGTGCTGAGATTGTTTAAAAGTTGGAGGAAAATGTGCTTTATTCGTTACTATTTAAATTATGTTTGAGTCAAATGACTCAAAATTATTTATAAAAAAAAAATGTAAAACTTTCAAGAAATCATATAAAGGGCCTTAAAAAAATATCTTGTGGACTCTAATTAGTTTTTCAGGATAACGGACCTTATTCAGCGACCAAGAAACCTTTGAAATCTTTGAATTTTGTACTGAAATTTAAAATTTCTAGCGAATATCAAAAGTTTCTTGGCGCTGAATAAGGCCCAACATTATTATTATATTATTTTTATGATTTAAGATTTTAATTTTCACCTTACTGTGGCAAGAGTGCATTCGATATTATCGATTAATTGCCCGGGAGCAATATATAAGAAGGTAGGAGAATTTGTCGCGAGTATCTACTCCACGAGGCAATGTTAATTTAATCATCCACTAATTATAGTGGCTCCCCTTTTATTGCAGCATACAACTTATGCTGTGAAAGAGATGAGCATAAATGGTACCCCCTTTGGGTGGAAGAAATTTGTATAAAGATATAATTATCTCGCTGATCTCCCACTGAGTGATATTTTGGTTCGAAGAATAAATAAAAGTGATTATATTTATTCATGCACGACTGAATTGGAAATTAAGTGAGTAAACCCCGTGTGTGTGCTGTGCAGAGGGTTCCATATTGTCCGTGTGCCGTCAAGTAAAGAGCTATATACTTACGGTTCCGGTGTGATAAATCGACATCCACACACAGCAAAATGGGATATTTTATATTACGGAGAAAAGAAGTTTTATAAAAATGTACACAAACAACAACACTCCAATCCAATAAACATTTTTCGTTTCGCTTGGTGTTGGGTGAAAATATCTTACCTGCAGATATACTCAGCGTTAGTAATGGTCCCACAACTTTAAGGGAGTAAGCGTCGTCTCTTTGTCCGGCAGCAAATATCCCACCTGCAGATATACTCAGCGTTAGTAATGGTCCCACAACTTTAAGGGAGTAAGCGTCGTCTCTTTGTCCGGCAGCAAATATCCCACCTGCAGATATACTCAGCGTTAGTAATGGTCCCACAACTTTAAGGGAGTAAGCGTCGTCTCTTTGTCCGGCAGCAAATATCCCACCTGCAGATATACTCAGCGTTAGTAATGGTCCCACAACTTTAAGGGAGTAAGCGTCGTCTCTTTGTCCGGCAGCAAATATCCCACCTGCAGATATACGCAGAGTTAATAAATGTCTCCGGTTTGGAGGAACAAAAAAATTTTTTCTTCCGGCCTCGTGGGGAATTTCACTGCGCCACAATAAGCATGAATTTTCACGTATTGAGCACTTTGATTGAATGTTTGCCACTTCTATAATTAATAGCACACGTGTGGCAAGGAAATACTTAAGCAATTTTAGCAGCGGACTGTATAAAAATATAAAATTAAATGCCAATTTGCACACACAACGTTTTTTATTCTTTCCCAACCATTTTGACAGTTCTCTTTATCTCTCTCATTCCGCCACGTCATCCCAAACTTTTTTATAGCAAAAAAGTTTGGGAGTCGTGCGCCGATATTTGTCATGCGGCGTGAACATTTCTCCCCCTTCATTGCCACACGTGAAGGGATCGAAGTTTACATTTTTTTCTTCAAATATTTTTTAAAATTAGTTCAATTTAGTTTTTTATATAAAATAATTATAAGATAAATAATAATTATACCCTTATTGATTTTTCCCATAATTCAAAATTCAAGACCCTTTCTGATTAAGATTTACCTTCACCAAAGAAATTTTACTTAATAAATTTTAAATGCAAAGAAGACTTACGATTTTTTTTCCAATAAATTCCCTTTAACCCCATACGAGTATCTTCGGAATAGGGTGCGCGACCGTACCCTCTAGAGTTTCCGTCGACCCAACAAACTGACCTTGCAGTAGATCGCTCCCCCATCAACCCTTCCGTGATACATGTCTTGGTCTTCTTATGGGTAATTAATTGTTGGTTTGATTTGCCTACACCTTTTACGTCCTCACGAACACTATAGGATAATTCCAATATACATAAAATGAATTGTGAGCAACTTAAAGCGATTTGATGTGATCTTCCTGTATGAGCTTTGTGAATTCTCCTTGCGGGAACTTGTGGTATTTCACTTGAGATTCCTCATGCGTTCCAACGGATCTTCGACTCAGTCTCAGGGGTTGTCCTTCGCTTCCAACGATTGTGTGTTACTCAGATCTCCTACCATTGTCGTGATCATTGGTGTTCCTCGGTTGATCTCTTCCAATGAATCCTCAAGACGATTTTCTGCTTGTTGTTTGACGGTTCTCCTTTGCAAGACTAAATTTGCCTGATGTTGCCGTTTGAAACTATGCTTCCGTTGTGAAGGTTGTGGTTCCTCGTTCATCTGGCAAATTAATCCTTCCTGGTTTGGCTTAGAGTTGTCTGCTTGACTGAGATTCCCATCAGCTTCCGTCCAAACATGGCAGTTCTCGGCATAGAAGGCAATTGTCATCACTTTAGACAATTCTGCATTGATGCAGATAAAATTGTATGCTGTGATTTTTGGGGAGAGAAATTTGGAAGAAATGTTGACTTTCGCCGATCCACGAAAACCGTTATCTACTATGATTTTGACGTTTCTGATTTCGTACTTCTTCTCTCCGACCCAATTCTGAATCGTTGCTCCCCCTATGAGCATGTCATCTTTCAGATGGATTTGCCACTTTGGTTCAGTTAATTTGTACTGTCCCGGAGTGTGGACTTTAAATTTATTTACTCGCCAGTTTGATTGATCCTTTGTGATCATTTGCATGACTGAGCATAATACATCTTGGGCTGGTTGCGCCTCGTTTTCCTCATTGAGAATCGTCCTTTGTGACTCCTTGTTGCGATTTTGAGAATTTTTATTGATCCCATCAACAGTAAAATTTGTGGTTTGGCATTTCGGTTTCAATTGCTGGCTCAGGTTGGCACTCGTGAATTTTACTTGTGATCCTGGGTCCAGAATGATCCTGCACTTCCTGTTGCTGTTGAATTTGTCAGGGATATCCACTGTTGCCGTTGTGAATAGGACATTGGCCCTTGCCCCACTTGACGGTCTTGAACCTGCGAGAGTTGTCACTTGTGGTTCAAGTTGCGTGTATTGATTCAGGGCATCATCTGCTGTTTGCACAGATGAATTCACGAAAAGATCAATTGAAACATTGAATTTAGATATATCAACTTGAGGGGGTTGTAGCCCTTGTGCCTTTGTGAGGTGAGGATTTTCGCTGTAATTTACCACACAGAGATTTCTGGATGATTGCCATTTCTCTTCGGATCGCGTAAACTTCAGAATTTTCGCCGGTTCCAGATCAGAAACTTGCGGAACTGCAGATGTCCTTTCTAATGATCCATTTTGATTTCCCTGCCTATGGAGTCTTTGTTCTTCTAGGTGCTGATTCCTTGTTGTGGTCAGTTGTACCTTTGAGATTTCTCCTGGTCTGGGTGGAAGCATCTTCTCCTGTCTGTATGCCGTGATGAGTAGGTTGGCGATTTTTGAGCAGCGAGTTATGCATTTTGTGCCGAAGTTGAATAGTTCTAGTTGTTCCTTTTGCTTCATATCTAGAGTTTTTGTCTCCTTTATAATACTTGCTTGAACTTCTTTGAACATTGCTTCGAGATGTTTGATGATTTCTCTATGCGTCTCTAACTCGATTATCGCTTCCTGTCTCCTCAACAACATAGGATTTTTGACGAATTCCTCAAGAGCGGTGTCCACCTCATTTATCCTGTCTTGATATATCTTTCTTAAATCATAATGAATTGCCATAGTCGCTAACGAAGCTGTCTTCCATTCCGCACACATTGATGAAATCAAAGATTGTATGACTTCACACGGATTGAAAACAAAAAAACTTCTTCCTTGTAGCTTCGAGTGGCTTGAAGGTCCAAATAATGTTGGATCCTTCTTAAGTCATATTGAATGGTCATGGTCGCTGACGAAGCTGTCTTCCATTCCGCACACATTGATGAAATCAAGCGTTGTATGACTTCGCACGGATCGACGACTAAAACTTCTTGCTTGTAGCTTCGAGCGGCTTGAAGGTCCAAAAAAATGTTGGGTGAAAATATCTTACCTGCAGATATACTCAGCGTTAGTAATGGTCCCACAACTTTAAGGGAGTAAGCGTCGTCTCTTTGTCCGGCAGCAAATATCCCACCTGCAGATATACTCAGCGTTAGTAATGGTCCCACAACTTTAAGGGAGTAAGCGTCGTCTCTTTGTCCGGCAGCAAATATCCCACCTGCAGATATACTCAGCGTTAGTAATGGTCCCACAACTTTAAGGGAGTAAGCGTCGTCTCTTTGTCCGGCAGCAAATATCCCACCTGCAGATATACTCAGCGTTAGTAATGGTCCCACAACTTTAAGGGAGTAAGCGTCGTCTCTTTGTCCGGCAGCAAATATCCCACCTGCAGATATACGCAGAGTTAATAAATGTCTCCGGTTTGGAGGAACAAAAAAATGTTGGGTGAAAATATCTTACCTGCAGATATACTCAGCGTTAGTAATGGTCCCACAACTTTAAGGGAGTAAGCGTCGTCTCTTTGTCCGGCAGCAAATATCCCACCTGCAGATATACTCAGCGTTAGTAATGGTCCCACAACTTTAAGGGAGTAAGCGTCGTCTCTTTGTCCGGCAGCAAATATCCCACCTGCAGATATACTCAGCGTTAGTAATGGTCCCACAACTTTAAGGGAGTAAGCGTCGTCTCTTTGTCCGGCAGCAAATATCCCACCTGCAGATATACTCAGCGTTAGTAATGGTCCCACAACTTTAAGGGAGTAAGCGTCGTCTCTTTGTCCGGCAGCAAATATCCCACCTGCAGATATACGCAGAGTTAATAAATGTCTCCGGTTTGGAGGAACAAAAAAATTTTTTCTTCCGGCCTCGTGGGGAATTTCACTGCGCCACAATAAGCATGAATTTTCACGTATTGAGCACTTTGATTGAATGTTTGCCACTTCTATAATTAATAGCACACGTGTGGCAAGGAAATACTTAAGCAATTTTAGCAGCGGACTGTATAAAAATATAAAATTAAATGCCAATTTGCACACACAACGTTTTTTATTCTTTCCCAACCATTTTGACAGTTCTCTTTATCTCTCTCATTCCGCCACGTCATCCCAAACTTTTTTATAGCAAAAAAGTTTGGGAGTCGTGCGCCGATATTTGTCATGCGGCGTGAACACTTGGTAATTCTTCAAATTCAGCCTCTCACTCTTACTCCAAGGGAGTTCATGTGATGTTGTGTCCATATTATAAGAGACCAATGATCGCTATGACTCGCGAGGGATCTCCCGCGTAAGCAGCAAAAGGGAGAGAAAAAAAAAACGAATATACCGGCAAAAAAGTAGCATGTTCCACTGTTGTGAGCACAACATACGGCCACACTTTTAAAATCAATCCTCCCTGAACATTATGAAAGAATTTGAAAGTCTAATGCATCATTTTTTGCCGCCCCTACACCAGACAGCAATTACAGTCCTTTGCGTCTCATTACGGAGCCACTCGGATTGTGATTGCTTCAATTAGAGAGTCTCTCGCTCGATAATTTCCGTCTTATTCTTCTCGGTGGGCTGGCGAGCAGGTGAAACAAAGAGTGGTGATTATGAGATTAAGAGATTACCTCAAATTTCAATATCATAACTTATCCCATCTTTTCAGTTTCACTTTTCTACTGCACTGTAATTTAAATAAATAGGCGGACGATTGAGAACAATCAAGGTATGGTAGATTAATGCATTTTAGTGTACTATATAGTGTTATGTATTATTTAAATTATACCTAATTGATAGTGACCGTAACACGTGCAAATGTTATGCCATCATTTAAATTTTTATTAGATAAGTTTCTGTATTCTTACGATAAGTTGAGACTTCCACATTAAGAATAAAAATATGTATGTATGTATGTACATTATTTGGGTATATATTTGCAACGTTTTCTTGGGAAATTATCACACTTTCCCTGAATTTTTGATAATGATGTCTTTCAATAATTTAGAATTTAAGTTTGATTACAATTAGAGACTTAACCCATGTACTGTGCATAAGGCTCTTTATCACGACGATTTTCTATAGGTATTATTTGCATCATATATAATGCAGTTTCCGGTTAGGGTCCTATAACATATCACGTAATTAGTAAAGTCTTACAATACGATATACATTGAGTAAGCAAAATAAAAATTTTTGAAACGAAATCATTTTTGCAAAAGAATATTCTTTTGTGCTTTTCTACCAATTCATGTCATACCTTTTCTTTTCTACTTAGAATCAGAACTATATTATTATTATAAAATCCACTCTCATTGCTTGACAATTTTACTCATCAAGTGCAGACCTACCGCGTGCATTACTCTCTGCTATGTATAACATATAATGTTTTTTTTTGTACATCATACAATAGATTCTCAAAGGAGACAAAGAAAAGTTGTATAGAGAGATCGTGTTCTATTTCACGATGAAATTCCTTCCACCATTCATTGGGGGGCGACGTATCAGAGTAATTAAAAGAGACGCTGCGGAGGTTCTCGGTTGGAGAGGAAAAGAAAAAAATGTTTTGGTGAAATAGAGTGAATTTCTCACACGTAAATGCATTAAATTCACGGTATTATTTGCGCATATCTGAGAAGGAGGCAAAAGAATTCTTGCGATGGGAATTAAAAAAAATGGAAGAACAATACGAATTCCTCACATTTTTCCGGTGAACGTGTGACGGTCAAATATTAAGTACAGTTTAATATGTAAAACTGCCGACAAGCTGTAATGTAGTCATTCGCAGACTATCTGTATTAATTTTGCTTTTTTACCAACTACATATCAAATATTTGCAATTCACATTAAATGTGATCAAATTTGCACATTCAGCACAATTTTGACCACCCATAAGAATGGTGTTGTTTTTGTTACTATATAGTGAATTCTGTGCCGTTGGAAGACATGTCCCGGGTTTCCTCTGTGCTGGTCCCCATCATAGAACAATTCCATGTTTAGGAAATACCTCAAGTTGGTGGATAGAATGTAAATGACCTCCAACAATCACATATATAGCTGCGAGAAGTGCACCATAGAAAAATTAGAGACAACCCATCAGCTGCAAACAATTGCTATATTGAAGTTGGAGGTGAGTTTCACATGAAATTAAAACCAAATCCACGTATCTACAAAAGAACTTTCTTGCTGCAATTGAGGCTTCCTCTTTCTGGCCTTTTGTTCCCGCGTACTTTACAACAAGCGCCCCTCAAACATTCACATGTGTGTGCATTTATCGAAAATTCCGCACTCTCTCGCCATGCGCAACAGATATTCTTGCAAATTCACTTATTGCAGAAAAGCAACACAAATTACACACGAAGTTTATGGCTCAGGGAATTGAATTTATGCAGCAATTCTTTCGAGACTCTTTTTCGTATTATAAGAAATCATATGTAAATGCCCGATAAGTTGCTTCTGGGAGCTTTGCCTAAAAGGAAATTTAATTGTAATGGAGATTGAATTGTGATTCTTTTCACCACGCTTTTCCACATGAATTCCATTCAGATGGGAACGAAATTGGATAGAACAACTATGAAATAAATAAATGTAATGTCATTTTGCTCTCGAAGAATATGCTGAAGAAAATTTAACTTTTAAACCTGAGAAAATATTGAGCTTTAGCCTTATAATTATTGCACCTTAACTATGCGGTCTTGTTATAGGAACCCATATTAAGAAATAGATAATAAATTTATTCTAAATTCATTCTTATTATGAATTTGGATACATTGAAAAAATATTTAAAAGAAGGAGCAGTTGTGGCTGAATTCTCATATGAAGCCGAAGCTTTTTCTATATGATTTTTCTAAAAGTTCTTTCTACATTTTTTTGTGGAAGAATATGTTGTGTGTGCTTAAAGCTTTGTTGTGTGTTGCCGTTCAAGTCAAAATAGGACATTTTCAGAAATTTCAGCACACTACCACATATATGTAGGTACATAGCAAAAAAAAATTGTAGGAAAATCGTATAGAAAGATATGTTTCATGTTAGAACTTAACTACGAGATATTCAAACTTTAGGAGAAAACAAATTTATTTCGAAGAATGAATAAAGAAATCCAAAAGCGTTTAATTTAAAACCAAAGGATCTCTTTAATATTAACCTCTGTAGTGTCAAAGAAGTTCTTGAGACTATATACGAAGATCACGAAAAATGATCTTACTACTATATTGAGCCCAAACATCACGTCCAGTGGTTTTTTGTGAATGATAATTGTCCAAATGTGCTTTATAAATGCCACGAGGATGGTTAAATATTCCCTAATGATCCAAGGAGTGAGGATATTGCCTTTGTAGCGAATTAATCCGCCAAAAAGGAAACAGAAGGACATCATTTGCAGCAGTTGACACACCGCTCGTACCCAAAAGATCATTTCGGGAGAGAGTTTGCTCTTCTTCTCTTTTGCATTTACTTCACTTTCTCGTTCACGGATGATTTTCTCAAAGTTGACGATGCATCGCATGATTGCAGCAGCACAGAAGATGATGGTGATGTAGAAGACAATGGGAAAGATGAGATGTTGCTTGCAGAGCGTGTTGTAATTTAGGAGCCATCGATTGAAATAACGAAGAAAATTCCACTTTTTGACGAAAACTTCATTAAATTCGACAAATGGCCTATCCAAGGGTTTTGTGTATTCCCGATAAATTGGCTCTCGAATCCGTAAATATTCCATCTTCTCTTTAACTCTTAATTTCTTCGTAACACTCGGCGAATTTTTATTGCATCAAATGTGTGTACACTACGATTTGTTACGCGAGATCTCACACGCTGCTGGTGAAGCCCCCATGGCAGGAAGTGATAGAGATGCACTTTAATACGCAACTTGCATTCTGATCGTCTTATTTTACTGCCTTCTATTTCCTGCCTTACATCAATATGTCGCGATAATTGGCCGATAAACCATCGTGTGAGAGTTCACCGAAAGTGGACAACATTTTATTTCCTCAGCAAAGCAGTTACGATTGAATTACTCTGCTTCCCTCGCGACTATTATCAGGAAGTATGAGATAACTCCAACTATGGTCTATATGCCTATAGAAAGGGGTTTGTAAGTCCATTAAATGAACAACTTAGCAATGAATTGAAAATTTAATTATTAATTCTTTTTTAACTAATTTCTTTGATATTTAAAAGTCTCACCTAAATTTAAAAAGAAATAATTCTTGAATATTAAAATTTCCAAACATCCCAAAAATTCAAATATGGAAATTGTACCAAATGTACAGCTAAAGTCATCTTGAATAATGCTGCATACCAAATTACCCTTTTTTTTTGGATAACATTCAGAAGAATTCAAATTACCCCCCTTAATGTATTCCTTTGAGCCCCAAACAACTCGTTGAATTTCATTCTTCTTTTGGGAAACAATCAATTCAGACAGTTTATTCGTCGATAAAAAAAAAAGAAAGAAAAAATGAAAATGTTTTAAGAAACTGTCTCCATGGAGGCCTAAAGGTCAAGTATACAAAAAGATGCTCAAACATAGAGGGAAGATTCCGTGTATGGTATGAAGATGAACTGATGATGATGGCCGAGGGAAGTTGTAATTTCACGAAAGGTCTGCCCTAGAATGCAGATGTGCAGCTTGTGGTCAGAAAAATATATAAATTTCATTTATATTAGTTATATTCCATGTGAGAAACATCTGCCACCACTTTGGGTCACCTTTTGCCTGTATGTCGGATGCATTTGGAAATCAATTTTGGATGCACCACTGGGCCTATATGGCAGATGTTTTGGCTCGTGGTTATGGCATCTCTGTGCATGCGGAGGCAGATGAAAACTAACAAGAAAAAAACAAAACGCGTTTTATATCTTACCGAGTTTAAATTAAAAAAAAAACTCTTGTAGTAATTCTATTGTATTATATGTTCTCTCTATTTCTTTTACATATTCTTCATATTTTTTCTTTTATTTTTCTTTTATTCAATCTGAAAGTCAAAAAATGTATTATATTTTATTAACTGTGGAATGATAAATTTAAAAATTTGAATGCACCTAAAATCACTAAATTCAACACTAATATACCTACAAAAAAATATTTATAATTTTTTTTTGCATATTTCTTCCTTCATTTTTCTCGTATTTCCTACATGTGGTGATTAGATAAAAAAAAAAGAAAATGTGAAAATGAAGAAAAATAATATTATTGAATAAGAGAAAATTTAAAAGATAAAAAAGTAAATAAATCAAACACTCACTCTCCTTTGGAAATCGATCAAAAATCAATAACGGTGACGTCTATTTATGCTTTGCAGTTAAAATTTAATTTTGCCACAACATAAATTACAACATTGAATTAGTTTGCAGAGTTTAATATTTTATTAATTGATTTTCTTCTCTTTTTTTATTCCTTAAAATCTTCCATCTTGAATAATTCATATTTTTTTTATTTAATAACTTTTTTTTTAATATGTGTGTATGCTTAATAATTTTTTTTCAATAAGTTTAGTTCTTTTTCCAAGAGATTAACGTTAATAGTTTTTTTTCATTAGGTTTTGTCCTTTCCTTGCACATTTATACACAAAAATATAGATATTACAGTCATATATCCTTACTTTTTAAGTTTAGATTTTTAGGTATTTTAATATACATATAGCATTCCTCATTCTATTTTTCATTATATATTTTTTATGTATACGGAATCCAAAAATTCAATAGTTTATTTTTTTGTTTCATATTTAGTTTTTTTTTACTCAAATATAGATACCTCAAATATAAAGAAGAGAATTAGGTCATTACAGATTTTTTTTCCAACATTTTTTCATATTTTTGAATTTTTTTTCTTGCCAAATTATGGGTGTGCTTTTTAGAAAAAAATGTGGGAAAAATTCTTCATTCGTTTTTTTTATTAACTTTTTTTCATCATGGGAAAAGTATGAATTTGTAAGCCTCTCTCTCTCCTCTCTTTAAAAATTCTGATTGTTTTATCAATATACTTTGTGTAAGACGGAAAAGTTTATAAATCAATTTTACATTTTAGACTGTATTTTCTCATAATTACATTCAGTCTGTTCGTTATTTTTTCTTTTTAAAAATTTTTCATGTCTCAGGTTTTCTTCTTCATAAATTTTGAAAATTAAAAATTAGGATAGTTCCTACATTTTTCTTCACAGAAATATAATTTATTTTTAAAGTTTCTAATTTATAGGAAAGTTTAAATAAAGGATTAATAAAGAAAGGTGAGGAATGTAAAGATTAATAGAAGTTTTAATTATTTTTGTGATATGCTAAAAAGAAGGTTGTTGTGTATAAGGACTCATTGCAATTGCAACACAACATAACTGTGATTTAACATTGAGAAAACTTTGCTCTAATCATGACTAATTTGTAGCTAAACTCTGTGACTAGATATATAGCAAATAATGTTCAATCTAGATTAAACCACAATTATGTCGTAACTACTATACAATGAACCTTTAGGGGGGGGGGGAGTGTAAAGCACAACAAATGAATCAGATGATCTTCAACAGGCTGGTATTAGATCTTCTGATTGTCTGTTAAAGCTTCCATTTTTCGCTGCCTGATAAATTCCTTGATTCTTTCTTCTATTTTTGATTAGAATTTTTCTTTTTCATATGATATTTCTGCAGACAAAAAAATAAATATAGATTTTCTTTTTTTATTTTCATCTCTTTCAACAATTTATAAACTCTGTCATCTACATTCTATTTAATTTTTCCTTATTTTTTTTTTCATTGAATAACTTGCAATATGTTGATATATTTTGTGATTTGAATCGCTATTTTTTCTTGGAATAATTCTCTGGTAATATATGAAAATATATATGTATATATATTCTACGTTTTTTAGGAAGAATTTTTATGCAATACATATCGATATATCAATAAATGGGGAAATAAAAGAAAGAGCAAAATTCCTTTCATTGGAATGACAATCCCTGATTTTCAATCGCAAATTTTATCACATCTTCATTCAATTAAATAAGAAAAGATAAAGCCAATATTTCTCTTGTGAGAAATTTAACAAAATGAAAGAAAAACTTGGTGTTGGCCACGAAGTGGAACACCAACTAATAAGCAGGATAGTTGCTTTAAAGATGAGCTGAAGATACAAAAACCCTGAGGCATAGTCGATATTTTGAAGATTCAAATTTAATATGTGTCGGTGATGTTCCGAGGTTTTTGAAAGGTTTTAGTTAATTAATAAATGGAAAAGTCTCTCAAGTGCAAAGAATGTCTCATTGTTCTTCGTTCACAAATAAAAAGAAAATCTGTATGGAAATGAACGCCCCCACAGAATGAAAAAAAAATCCCTTGAAAGGGTTTCCCCGCATTTTAAGTATGTGGAAGATACCTTCTGGCTGGTACGAAGGTATCTTCCGGGAGGGAAATCCCCTCAAGGGAGACCTTTCCCCGTATATGAAATCTCCCTTTGCAACATTTTCAGCATAATACCTTTCTTCTTCTCTTTTTTTTTTACTTCTTCTCAGCTTTCTTCTCTGCCTCAACTTTGGGTTTTTCATCTGTATCCGGATGCTCCTTTAGCACCTCCTTCTCCACATCACGCTTCTCTTGTGCATTTGCCGTTGGAAGAGCCTTGAGGATTGCATGCACCTCCTCTGCAACAGCCATGAGGACAAATTCAAATTGCTGCCGTGTCGCCACGAGTGCAGCACGCTGATCGCGCAAGTGCTCCAGTGTTGCCGCAATGTCAATCTCACGTGCCCCCTTGTTCATACGCGCCAGGACCAAATCCAGCAGAATGTAGGCTCCAGTACGTCCAGCACCATTGCTGCAGGAGGCACAAAAAAAGAGGATGTTTTAAAGGTAATTTAATTGCATCTGACGTACGCAACATTTCCGTATGGAAATTATTAGCTGCACGCGCGTTAGTTGAATCAATAATAGCCGGAATGGTTTTGTTTGAATAATTGAAAAACTTGAAAAGGGATTGAAACTAAAGGTAATTTTAAAGATTCAACTAGTGGGTGTCTTGAGCTCCATATCTTGTGTTTTATGCAAAATTTTAAAGACCAATCTCTGCCCCAAGAAGATTTTCAAGATAAGAATTTCACAGAAATGCCCCCATAATTTATTAGTCAATTATTGATTCAACACACCTCAATGTGGTGGAGAGAAAGGTGTCTCCAGAATGGAAAAAAAAACTCACCTGCTGTGAACGACAATCGGGCATGAGCGTCCGCGGTAGGATTTGTTCACCTTTCGCCGGAATTCAAGAAGTGCCTTTGCCGATGTTGGGATTCCAGTTTGTGGCCACGAAAGGAAATGGAATTGGGTCACAGTGCGCGTCTCACCTGTCTGCAGGTTTTTCAGATAGAAGGAGCGCACGAGGTAGTCATCGCACCAAATATGTTCACTCACGAGGTGCACCTCATAGATGTGATACACTTGTGCCCCCTCCTCTGGCCAATACCGTGCACACGCAGCCTCTCCATTCTCCTGGAGGCGACAAAGTGCCACAATCACCACGGCTCCCTGTTCCCAAATCATCTGCCAGAAGTGCGAGATGGTGGCCTGAATGGGTCCCTGGGCGGCAACATAAGCCGGTGCCCGGGGATCGTGATCAGTAATTGTGGATGCATTGATGTAGTCCAAGCCATCGGCATTCGACAGGTGATTCAGTACGACACGTGAGTGATCATAGGGCAATGGGGCACCGGTGCGATTGAAAAGTGTGCACTGCTTCTGCAGAGCAGCTTCTCGGGCATTTGGTTCAGCTTCATAGCGACACAATGCCTCCCATTCCCTCTGCAGACGTCCCTTATTCCTCAGATGATCTTCCATGTAAGACTACACAGGGGAGAAAGCATAAAATTCAATAATATTTAAAGGCAAAATTCACATTTATTACTCACCAAAACCATATGTCCGGTTGAGATATCCATATTCGTAACAGGTTCCTCACTCCAGGATGATGTGCTGCTTCGAGATGATGGTGGGCGTCCTTCGTTCTCTTTAGACAATGACGTAATTCGTCCCCCATTCCCACCATCACCCTTCCCGGCCATCCTAGCACGACAGAGCTCTTGGTAGTCTTTGCTGCAGCTGTCTGGCGGAAGTCCCGCATTGAGCCCACTGAGCTTGTCACGCTTCCGGTCGTGGCGCTTAATGAGGAAGAGTGTGATGATAATGACAATCACGGCAGCAGCACCCGCTCCGGCAAACATGTATGCCATCACGTGGGTAACATCAGGGCCCTCTTCCTTAAATTCCACCTTGGCACTCGTTACTGCTCCATAGGGATCCTCCTTTGTCTTATCACCCACACCAGCACGTATTACCACCACCCCGAGACGCCTGGAGAGATTATTTCGCACGCGACTGTCATTGATGGCTCGTGCAATGTCCGAGGCGGTCTTCTTTTCGGGATTTGCCTCAACACGGAAAGACACCTCGTGCCGATCTACTCTGGGATGTGTGAAGTAGGTCTGCATGTGGAGCATCTCCGAAAGGGCCGTTACAATGCGTGCCCCATCGCGCCAACTATCAATGGGGGTCTTGAAGATTACATGTGCATACTCCATGTCCACTGAATGTGGCGCATGATCCTCATCTGTTCCATCGTGCAAAACTTTCTTTATCTTTGGGCTTTCATCCACTGCGAGGAAATCAGGAGAATATGGGTATTATTTAGAGTGTTTACAGGCCTCAATTTGTTGCTTAAATTTCTTAAAGAAGCGTGCAACTTTGAGGATATTAAAGGGGCGCGTGGGCGTCTTTTAAATCCCTCAACATAGATAAATTTATTTTTAGCCATTTAACTTACTCATAAAGTGCGCTGGTAGAACTTCCTTGTTTCCCTGGGGTACTACTGACAATTTGGGTGCCTCATGAGGGCTCTGACTTGATGGTGGTGGTGCTGCTGGAGGTCCGGGTTTCTTCACATCCAGACGCTCATGTCGTGTAAATCCCAACATATTGGCCAACATGTTCCTCGTCTGCTCTTTATCTTCCCCATCTGTGTGAGATGTGTGTAAAAGAGAATCTCATTTAGGGGTCATAAGTAATTCAATACCATCCGCGTGATATATTCTCGAGAAAAAAAACAGCTTACCAGACTCCTGATTGCCTCTATCTGGTAAATAAACAACACCCCCTTCTGTATAAACGCCAGACTCCTTTGCGGGATGATTTTTACGAACCACCTCTGTGCCATCACCATAAGTATTGCCCCGAAAGTGCTCAAGAGCATTTTGTGGGGATTCACGGGCATAGTAAACTTCCTGGGGCAACTCATTGCTGCTGCTCTCCTCGTGTGGCCGTGCATAGAAATAAACTTCCGGGATGTTTCTATTCATAGCTACTTCTCTGAATGATGTTGTTGGCATCTCATTGTACTGTTTCACCCTTTCCCTTTGCTCCAATTCATTCAGTAGCTCCTCCCTGAGAGCATCATCATTTTCCTGTCGCGCCAAAAGGTGAAAAAGAGAAGCATAAAATTGATTTGAGCGTGATGTATGTAATTCTTGAATGAGAAAATTTTCTTTCTACAAAAGATAAAAAAAGGAATATTACGCGTGAAACCTTGAAATGAGATCTGTGGATACTCTCGAGGGGATTCTCATGATTTTGAGCACGATGTCTGCCCTGTTCAGCACGCAGCCTCTCCTGTTCCTCCAACAATTCTCTCAGGATTTCTTCACTCAACTCATCGACTGCTTTTGGATCAATTGCCTGAGTGTTTTTCTTCCTCACGTTCTCGTACTCCAATGATGATGCTTCATCCAATTGACGATTGTAATCCAATTGATTTCTATGGGAGAAAATTTCATTGAGAAATGATTGTGTCCCGAGAAGTTTCTTGCAAATTGCCATTAACAATGATGTTTTAAAATAGAATAAATGGTGCCATGTGTTGGATGTTGGGATGATTATCGCGTTGAAAAATTTATTTGAAATTTTGCTATTTTACATTCCAATTCTAATATATTTAGGAATAATCTCTATTATCCTGCTGTGAGGGCTTACTTGCATAAAGTGAAAGGTCTTTTATGTGTGTTTTGGATACTTTGTGTAATACCCCACCTAACCCAGCTACCAAGAATAGCTAAACGGTGTAATTTGCAAAGCTCTTTTGAAAAGGAAAAAGGAATTCAATTGAAATTTCCATTATTCTCTCACCTAAGGGGGAGGCTTTTCTTGGGTGGTGGGATGTACACCTCATCGGCAAAATTTTCCGTTGGCGGAGAGAATCGCACAAAGGCCAGAGGGCTCTGAGGGTCTAGGATTTGGGGATCAGGCGTCAGTCCGGCACAGAGATTGTGCGGCATGGGGGCGTCGTTGCGAAGAGCATAGAGGGCACCTTGGATGCGGCACTGTACAAATGGATGCTCCCACGTCAGACCGGCTCCCTCCAACTCCTCTAGCATCGTTGCCAAAAGCCCGGATTGCTCCTCTGTGAGTGGCTGACGGATAAGTTGTTCGGGTTGTACGCCATAATTTGGGAGACAAATGCCGAATGCGAAATCTAAGAAAATCAGAAAATGTTTTAAAAATATATTTTTGAGCAGAATATTTAAAAAAAACAATTTCTTACCATCGTAACACCATTCTAGTTGATCCTCGCACAGGGATTCGGCAAATAGGCAACCTACAAATAATAAATTGCATGGTATAGGTCAAATGTTCTTGATTCTTCAACTCAAAGGTCAATCACAAAAATCAAAGAAAAGATTTATCGGTTTTATCACAATTTCTGCGATTTTCCAATAATTTTCACAAAGCAGTAAAATGGAAATATCAAACTTTCGCAACAACACTTTTGCAGAAATTACTTGAAGTATCAACTGATTGCGCATTTGCTTACAAATCTGCTTCATCATGAATAATAAATCATCCAGATTTTGCTTGTTGTATACTGTTGTGAGAAATAATTTTCATCATTTAATTTGGACGATTTCTCCCTTCCTCGCGTAGATTATGAGGGAATTTACCCCCGCAAAAGTTTTTGAGAGAAATATCACATTCTATTTTTGGCGTACACACGCCGAAGGAAGAGAAAAAAATCCCTCCTTCTGAAGAAATTCCAATTAGTTCTCAAAATGGAAAAGCTCTCCTATACTCTCTACCCCGGAGTAGATAAATGGATTTGCGCTTTTTGATATATCGTACGAATTGAGTGGGTGGTTTAGGGATTAAAAGTCATCACAAATAATTAACTTCATCCCTCATCAAATTGTCGCTGTGCTTCACTTTCAGGGAATCTCAGGAGAATTTTCGCATCTTGACCCCTCTTTTTTTCGCATCTTTTTCCCGAAAAAAAAATTAAATAAATTAAATCTCTCATGGGGATAGATGGAGAATCTCTTTGTAATCTCTAAGTAATAAACTTTCCTGTGCAGAAATATCAAAGCCATGGGAAAAAATAAAAGAATTCTTGAGCCTTCCTTTTACATCCGAATACGCATCCATTAATATTCAAGCGGTGTATCGAAGAATTTATTCTCGGCATTTTATTGTGATAATTTTCATTTTAAATGTTTCTGCACCTACACAACAAATCGTGAGCCTCTTTTATTACTCCACTTCTCTCACTCACTCTGTGCGAGATTTCTCAGAAAAATATCATTTAAATTTTTGGACTTTAATTGCACTGCCAACGGATTATCAAATGAGATTTAACAGCACAGATGGATTTTTCCTTCGAAAAAAATTACTTTGTCAATGTTTCGTAAGCTTTGCTACATAGCTTAATATATATTTTATTTTTGATAAACATTTATGGTAACTTGCTTGTCAAATGAGTCAATTTGCATGGATTCCAGATTAGCAATGAACTCTCTCAGGAACGTTTTTGGCGCAATTATATTAACATTTTTCTATCACATAAAAATATATTTTATTGGTATAATATTTCTATATAGCTGTTAGCACAATCTATAAGTTTAAAACGTTTATTTTTCTCTTGTGCAAATTGTGGCGAAATTATTCCAATCACACCCGATGAATTTTTATTTATCACACATTTGCATTTCAGTGGTTATTATAGCATTTTTATTATAACCCCCCAAAATTGGACTATTTTAATGGCTTATGCTTGCGAAAAATGCCATTTTTCAGCAAATATTGAGATAGTTTTATGCGAATATAAAGCTTTTATGCTATATATGATGATAAAACATCTCATCAATTTAAATATTTTCCTCCCTTAACTATCAATGCAATTTCATGGAGTTACACAAAGTTACCTGCCCTAGAGCTTATTATGCAAACATTTTGTAAATCAATTTGTTATCATAAATACAATTTATGTGTTCGTATTTCAACGTCATGTTTATACAAGCGAGGTAGTCTTATCGGACCTCATTATGGGAGGATTATGTCCCATTAATTCCATATGGGAGTAAAATAAAATTCCACTTCCTTTTACATTTTTTTTGTATTAAGAGATTTATTTTTTCGACGTAAATATTGCTGTATGTTTACGTTGAATTTATTGGACGGGGTGTAAGGGAAAAAAAGCTTTTGGTTTACGCGGAAAGCTCAACAGATAGTTTGTATATTTCATTGCGCAATAACTGTAAAATATTGCCTTAATTATATGCTTATGTTGTTCATTAAACAAGTGCTGGATACAACATATTCAACCACCTACCTACCATAATTTTATCATGATGGTCACTGTTACAAGCAGTTACAAGAGATGGAAAAATTACATAATATAAAATAATGAGCTTTCAGTAGACTGGAAAGTTTACAGATTCTTCTGGTTTAGAATATTCTTGTTTAACTCTTTAAAATATTCTTCTAAATATGCTCTAATTGTAAATAAAAATTAAATGAAAGAAAAATCAGTATAACATATAATTGTGAACTAGACCCGAGCTTTCTCACATTCTACATAGAAGTGTGAAAAAAGAAGGGAACCAGGCGGAAATTTAATTTGCAATAACAATACTGCGGGTTCTGAATTTCAAATGGCTTTCATTTGACTCCTTTCATTTGCAATTCATCCCCCACAGAGACACAACTGTGAGAATCTAATCAATAATTACATTTCCGCCTACCCACATTCTATCAAAGCGCCCATAATATTTCAAAACAGCTGAAATCTATTGCGTTTGAACCCCCTCCCACTCCTCCCATATAGATAACACGAAAATTCTGCTCGGCATTAGCTTCGAAAAACACTCCAGAAGTGTAGGTGAAAATATTTGCACAACTAAATTAATCACTTTCACGTAGAAAATTCCCCATGTTGCGAAGGGAAGTAATATCATCATATCTTCCTGAGCTGGTCTTTGCTTTTATCATAAAGTGATTTTTTGTGCCCTGAAAGCATGGAGAAAAGAACGGCATGTCCTTCAATCTCGCACTTCCTTCGAGGCATTATTTCCAAAATGAACTTCCAAGAGTGCAGAGAAAAGTTTGTCACAAAGAGAGGAAGCTCTTGAAAATTATAACTAGAAAATAGCCTTTGTGTTTCTTTCAATTACCCAAGGATTTGTGTGTATATATGTGTGAAAATTATGGAAGTTCCCCCATGGATTCAGGGCATACCTTATGGGGGAGGAACACTTCTAGGAATTCATATTTCCAGCATCACATTTCACATAAAGTTTCCTTCAACATGGAGGTAGTATTCTCAACAAAAGAGCTACGCATTCTTGGAAAATAAATTCCTGAATAACCTTTTATGTGAAATATAGAAATTCCTCCCCGAGCCATGTAATAATTTCCATAAAGAAATTATTTTGTAATATAATCAATTTAACGTAATGATGTATTGAAATAAATTCATTACATCAACTCAACATGTTTATAGTCTCCGTAGACGCACACATAATGCTGGAGCTTATGCCAAAGTTCAAAGCTCTCTCTTCTCTGTCTTTGTGTATATAATTAAATTTATAGATGAGGATTGAACATGCAATGTATCCAAGGAGGCAACAATACATGATGCAAATGTAAATTGTCTATTGAAGTTAAATATAATCTCCATGAATTTATTTGTTGTGATATATATATTATCTGAAGTCCCTAAAGCCACAAATGGACTATTATACGGACTTAAGCTTCAAACAGACTAAAGCTTCATTCTGTGCTATTTTATGAAAATTAAAGCACTTTAAAGCTCTAAAAAAGCTTACCTAACTTTAAAGTAAAGCACGAATCTTAAGAAAAATCTTTTTAATAAGATTTCTATGTTTAGAAAAGCCGATTCATGAGCAACAACGAATAACTTACCTATATTTCCAACAGCCACGGCACAGTAGAAGTTGAGGTGGATGGCAAAAATGAAGCCTGTCCAGAGAATTGTCCATTTCTTCCTTCCATACTTCACCATCTTTATTGTGTGTAATCTGGTGAGCCGTCACCTGCAATAATTTCAATGTGTCTTCAAATAAAATGAATTGAATTGGGCCACACAAATGGGATTGATTATCACGAAAAACATTTTCATTCACAAATTGATCGCGCTCTCAATGTGCCCCCATTGAGGCTTCATTTCCTATATGTCGGCACCCTCCCCCGCCTCTCTCAAAAGAGGTTCTCCCTCGTGCAGAGAGTGGAGCAAAAGGCTCTGCCGGTATCGACTACACCAGGATATTTATACGGTCTGTTTTAATGATGTATTTTTAGAACATGAAAAAGCCACACATTTATATTCCGTGTAGACATACGGGGTACACCCCAAGAGGAATGGGTGAAAGAGAGACAGAGGCAGACCAAATGATAAGGGGGTGGGGCTCGAGGGTACGTGGGGTGAACAATGAATTTCCTTCAGCCACCCACACGTTCTATCATAGAGAAATTACACACACAGTGAGAGAGAGTTTTGTGCTCCACAACGAAGAGAAGAGATTCGAAAAGCAACCTCTTATTGACGTCATTGCGCGCTGAATTTCACCGCTTTTCCCATTTTTCTACACCACCCACCCCCCCCTACGAGTCGTTCGTCACCCTTATGGAGCCAGGAATGTGTGGAGCATTTACATCTCTTTTTTTCCCGCAGCAGTGCCAAAATAATTTGTGTCGCCACACGGTCTTTTTTATCGCGCAATAATTAATCACCCACCCCCTAAAATTAATATACCATATTGTATACCGCTAAGATCTTTTACTGAAGAATATAATTTATTTATTTGATACTCTTCAGGTTTCCTTAATGACAAAATGACCTCCTACTCAATGAATTAATTATTGGTTTCACATAAGCATCAATCATATTTGGATTCATGTATGATAAAGGAGGAATCTTCTTTAAAAGGATATTTTTGGTTTCTTTTCACGGAAATTAATGCAAATAGCTTTTTGTATATAAATTATTCGTAACAATTTAAATTGCTCACTGACAGTTTCTAAAATAGATCTACGCTGAGGTTTATTCAACACTCAACACGCAAAACCACGAATTTTACTGAGAAAAGGACATTAAAAATTCAGAACTTTTCGTGTAGAGCTTACAAGACGTGAATTTTTTTTGTTATTTTTAAACATTTATTTCCTACATCGTCTCATAAATCCATAATTTTGTTTATCTATTTTTCACAAAAAAATTCTAAAAAATTATGTAAAGGATGAAATTCTCTTTTGAATTCAGCTGAAGTTTCTCAAAACAGACTTAGGCTTGGCCTAAGTAAGTCTTTTAAATTCAAGTATCAAGTTTTTCTAAACCTGGCTTTAGGTTTTAAGCTAAGCCCAAGGCTAAGCCTAAATATATCAGCATAGCTTAAAATTTTAAGTATAGGTTTGTTGAAACTTGGCCCAAGTTTTTCCTAATTTTTCCTTAAGCAGGCTTAAGTTTTTCTTATGTCATACTTGTAAGCTTCAATGATTAGGTAAGTCCCGATATAATCTAACCCAAACTTAGAACCATACAAAATGCCTTACCTCAGAAGGTTTCATTTTTTTTTTCAAGTACATTGTAACCCTTTGGGAATTGAATGAGTTTTCGTTCCTATCTGCTATACATTTAAGAAGGAAAAACTTTAAGGAGCCCCGAGAGTCTTTAAGTAAGCCTGATTAGTCGTTCATGAGTCCAAAATTTTTGCCGTAAGTCCTAAAAAGTCTCAAGAAACTATGAGCAATAAATCGACTCTTTAGAACATGTTAAACCTAGATTTACCCACTCAGAAAATTTTCTTAAAGTTAAATAAATTCAATGCTGTGCCGAATACTTTAAAACATCTTTTCTAAAGAATATTCTTCTAAATATAATTTAAGGACAATTCCATAATTTTAGGTTTTTCTATCTACATTACACCCTTCTTATTACTCGGTTAAAGTCTTCATTCATTAATCGTAATCGTTATGATTTATTTCATTTTAAGAACATTGCTGACAAAAATAATGTTTTGAGATCAAATTTTGCGTTAAAGTCTTGTTTGTTCTTAAACACATTGAATCCATTGAATAAATATAAATTGGTCCTGAATATTTTATCATTCCCATGGGCGTTAATTATTATTCATCAATTTACTTTATCTCTTCTATCTGTTTTAATTTAGTAGATATCTACAAGATTCTGTGAATACTTCTACAAGGTTATCAACAAGTCTCACCCCTGCTGTTATTGTCCCCTTCAAAAGCTTAAACTTTCACCAAGGAGGAGGACCATAAACGTATCCTTCGTTTAGTCTTGATTTAAGAACTTTAAGAGAGAATAAAAAAAGCTCTCCCAGGTCATCTTTTGCTACATCTTGAGGTGAGATGTTACCTACAATTTTCTCCTCATAATTGTCACATAATAATCCTCTCTATATATAGAGTAAAAAGTCGCTATATATACAACATTGCATTGTAGGTATTATACACCCACTTTGAGGCACTTTCAATTGTTGCGTGAAAATGCAAATCGATCCCTGTGCTTGAGAGGCTCATCCATGTCAAGATAAAATCATCCACCATTGTGTGGGAAGGATTTTGCCCAGATGCGCCCCGGAGCGCTGTCTGCACCTGCGGATTAAGGGGCAATAGGCTGCAATTTGTCCCGCATATATAGTTTTCACGAGGTGTGTGAATGGACGCAAAATGAAAATTCGCGTGAAATATTGATTTTTCCGTGGGAGAAAGCACAAACACACGAAAAAAAATTGTCCAACAAGTGCGAAAGGCACTATCAGGGGCAATGGGAAACATATAACAGAGAGGGTTGATTAGATAGTGAATATGGGTGGGCGATTATGCGCCCAGTGAGACGCAATTTATCCTAGCCTTCGGCACAAACAGCATGAAATGAATAGGAAAAAAGAGGAAACTCTTCCATATTGTTTAAAAGAAAAACAATTTAGGATCACTGAAAGGTGATACTTACTTGAAAACGGCATCAGTGGCTTTTTAATCCATTTTTTCGAGCCCCTTTTATCCCCTTCGGGTGTGCTTTTCTTTTGGTTTTTTACTAATAATTTTCACCACTCGCTGGGCACTTTTCCCAGCAATTTTCCCGCACACTGATATTCCGGCTGCTTGCAACTTAGGTGGAAGAGGCTCTTTTATGCAAAAATTGCCCACAAACTACCCACACAGGTTGACCAGGAAAAAAAATTGTTCCAAAAAAAGACGTATCCCTCCTGATGGCACCGCTGGAGGTGTGGGGAGTGTATGATGATGGTCCAACTCCACCAGCGAGAACCTTTTGCACTGAATACCACAGAAGAACTGAGGCGAGTCGCAGTTTGGAAATGCGAGAGCGTGGGTGACACAATCTCCCAAATCGATAACTTCCCTCATATATACGTAGAGACCTGCTGGATGGTTAGCCACCCAGCAAAGGAAGACGCATTCAGCTGGGGAGCATGCGCCACTTTTCCGCAGGAGACTTGTGCGAGAGAGCGCGCCCACGAAGGACGAGCAAAGTCCTCTATGCTGTGTGGAAGCTCTAACAAGTTGCAAATGAGAGGACTCCATGTTGATCCCGCATGTGCCTCCATTGACGACGACAAAAAAAAAATACGAACGAAATAGAACCCATTGGGGAGGGCAATGGGCGATGAAATTTTATGATATATTTTGTCGCAAAGTTAAATTTACCTAACTATGTTTTTTTAGGGGGAAAACATTGTAAGTTTTAATGCTCTTTGTTAGCTTTTTATGTTGCTCTATGATGCGGAATAACCATGATTATTACCGCATTTATCTACCTATATACAGAAGCTCCTACAATACAGCTGAAATACTTTTGTGAATTATTTCAGGATTAGGATTTGTGCTGAATTTATTATTAATTCATCTTTTATTTTAAGTAATAAAATGAAGACTGAAACAGTTTTCCATAAATGTTACTTAAATAAAGTTCCTATTTAACTAATACGCATGAGAACTTTTGTCATGCAATATAGAGATTAAAAGAATGATGGAAATCTTACAAGGATTAGCTTTCATAAAATGCATTTATAAATGCGTCTCGTAGCTAGTGTTATATACAATTATAGTTTGAATGGATTTACAAACGGAATTCCAAATATTTTCTCTAACTACTGTAAACATAAATGATGACCATTCTAAACAATCTCAAATTATTTTTAGAAAATTTTAATAATTTTCTTGTAAAAATTGTTTAAACTCCATGATGAAAAATCTCATTTTTCACGCTTTTATTTTTTAAGTTTGTTAGTTCAATAAATTTTGGAAACTTAACAAGTATTGCACAAAATAGGTATTAAAAACTCAAATAAGCATTTTGATGAAAAAGATTTTTTTTTAAAACGATATCTAAATATCTTATGAATATCTGTTGAATTGAGAGTTTAATACACTCCTCTCCTAAAAATACCCTTACGTTGTTTTATCAGGATACCTTATTCAGCCAGAACTCGACTTATAAGTAGCCAGCAAGCAATATATAAGAGGGACCAACCCTAAACAAAGTATTTAAATAAATAAATATAAATAAAAGTATTAATATTAAATGTAAGCAACCCATAGGACCGAGCTAGAGAAATCGTTCTGACGATTCAGTTGTACGACAAGCGTCCACCAAACCAACAGGGCAACATGGTAGCTCAAATATCTGGGAAACAGTAGACTGCAATGACATTAAAGTACAAACAACTCGTTATCTCTCACCACGTCTACCCCTGCGTCTTGCCTACGGCGGAATAAAAGATCAATAGTGTCATCCTGTAGTGTATAAGAGCAAGAGTAATTTGAAATAAATGTTCAGTTGCATCCCAAACCCAAGTGAAAACTTCTCGCCCCATATTACGCATCCCAAGATCTACACTTCTACAATCCGTAACAAAACCTCTTAAGGAGCGCAGACGAGTCACGCAGACTTGACCAGATTCTGAAAAGGATCAGAGGGGTTATTACAATGCATCTCAAGTAGAAGATAATTGGTGATTGGTTTTAGTCAACCACCAGTTGTTTTCTAGTTGAGAATGCAGCGTAATAACGCCCCCAGGTCTCAGAACGGAAGTGTAAGGCCCAGAGAATGGAAAGTGCTGAATAGGAGTATGGACAATAGTACAGTTGTTCTCACAATCTCGCTTGATCGGGAATCTTCGAAACGACTCAAGGAAGCACCAACGACAAGGTGGAATTCATATTCAAGGAGAGATCCTTTTTCAACTCCTAGTATGTAGTGTGGAGGAGAGAGTATTACGGATATCTGCTTTGTAACCCTATGTTACGATAAGCAGCCTTTAATCTACTCATGAATTCAGATAGGACATATCTGAATTCATCAGTAGACTAAAGGTTGCTTAGCTAATCTGCTGCGAAAATTGCTTTTTAGTTTGTTATTTGAAGAAGTACAAACTTTAACAAATAAGCAAGTCTTGAACTTTCTAATTTGTTTTTAGATCCAAGTCTGTGGGGATGTGATGTGACGGAGGTGTCATGAGATGTCATTCGTGAGTCTCGGGTTGAGAGAGTGAGACGTGTACACTCATAGAAAAAATTCTGTATTTATCACTGCAAAAGTGGTGTTTCATATAAGAGAATTCCGTATTTATCACTTTGCGGTGATAAAACGGGAGTTTGTTCTATGAGTGTAGTGAAGATAGGAGAGTGAATGAAAATAAATAAAATATAAAATCCCATTACTACAAAGTCAAATTATTAATTTAGAAAAAAATATAGGTACTGTCAAAGATCCAGACTCTGCTCAAACGCGAAATAACATTTGTATAAGGCAATTGACAAAAATTGAATCTTTTAATGTGAATTTACCATGCCTTAATTATAATAAACTCATTTACGAGGGGCAGATTTTAATTACAAATGAAATAATTAATATAAAAGAGTCGTTTTATCAAGTGGAAAAAATATTACAAACTCCAATATTTAATATTGAAAAAAATACTAATTTTATTTATTAAGAATTTGAATTATTTTTATATTACAGGAAAAGAAGTAGGTGTATAATAAATGTAGAAAATGAAAAATTCGAAATTTGTGAGACATATTTCTGTAACAATAGAAAATATATTACATATACCTATTAAGCATGTGAATAAATTTCGATTATTCTTATTTAAAACGATGTCTTTTATTTTAAAAGTAACAAAATATAATAAGTAAGCTTGTAATGGTTTGTAAAAATTTGCAAGGAGGACTATGCAGATTTTTATACTAATTTTTACAAACAATTACAAGCTTCTATAAACTTAGGTATATTATTTTGAAATAATAAACTTGGAGATTTAAAGGTAATCTCCTTTGAAAAAAGGGCTTTGACTCCTTTTCACTCCGCATGTTTGTTAACACATCCAGGACGGCTTGACGCACATCGGCGTCCACTGACAGTTCTCAATTCTGTACGCTGTAACAATTTGCCACTCTTTTTGCATTTGACATTTACCCGGTAGGAAAACTTCTCCAACATTTTTTCAGCAAATTTTGATTGCTGACTCGTAAGGTGTACATATATGATTAAAAAATTTTTATTTATTAAATTTCTGAAATGATTTGGAATCAATTTGAAATGATTTGAGATT
This sequence comes from Lutzomyia longipalpis, assembly GCF_024334085.1. Lineage (NCBI taxonomy): Eukaryota > Metazoa > Arthropoda > Insecta > Diptera > Psychodidae > Lutzomyia > Lutzomyia longipalpis. Next base: position 29,283,429 of record NC_074708.1, read on the forward strand.
GATGTGACAAGAAAATGGAATATCTAAATATTCTATTCTATTAATCGTGATTTTGACCCAATAGAACGAATAGAACATTCTTAGATATTATTATCCTATAAAGAAAAAAATATGAAAAATATCATGTCAGGGGAAATAAAATTTACAAAACTTAAAAAAAAACAAGAAATAAGTAGAAGGATATTTAGAATATTCTAGTTTTTTTTTAATTGCTCTGTCACAGAGAAGATTTTGGCTAAATACATGTATTATGAAGTTTTCAGAATTTTTAGAACAAAAAAAATCAACCATTTATTTTTAATATAAAATAATGTAAGTGCTAGAAAATTCTCAAAATGGTTCAGGACGTATGGCGAAGCATTTTTTTTTTGACATATCTTGCATATTTTCTCGTTTCAACATAACCTAATTTTTATTCTGGTGCCCGAAAAAAGTGAGAATTATGGAATTAATTAGCAAAGAAAAGCTTCCAGAAGTTTCCCTTTAGGCTATAAAATAATGTTCTAGCTGAAAATTCAAATGGAAATTTAATTTTAAGTGTTTTGTAGCTGAAAATCTTCATTGCATAAAACTTTAGGTGAGTTAGGTTATATAGTTTGCGAAAAGAAAATTTTCCTCTTACATAACCTCAATTTTTGTGATAAAAAAATGCTACATAATGTTTAATAGCAAAAAAGAAACCCGTCTGAGAGATTTTCATTGAAATTATCCCATAAATCTGACTTTTTTTCCCACGTAAATATAAAAGTGCGGTTATGTAGGAATCAGAAAAAAAATGACAAATATGACAAAAAAATTCTCTTCACCAACATCATATCATTTAAACTATTCCCCTGACTGTTCTGTGAGCTAGAATTTGATGTTCAACATACAACAGTTAGTGAAATCTTAAAGAAAGATTTTTGAAATTTAAATTGTATTTTAATTTGAATATTATTCTTTTTTTTTATTGTTTTGTTTTCGATTATTTTATATTAAAAGAATATTTGTGTTTCACTTAAGTGAGTATTCTCTCAAATAAATATTTTCTGATAACGTGCGAAGAACATTAGCACACTATGGTCCCACCGGGTAACATTTCTGGACGCCAGTGACTAATTGTTACATGTCGTGTAAAAAACCTCTGGGAAGTATTTTACCCGTCGTCAGTGTGTTAAAAAAATGTATGTGAATTACAAACTTTGACAAACTCATATACAAACATTTTTTTCTTTTCAGAGAAGGTTTAGGATCACTTGACCTTTCTTTTTAATGCTCTCAAGAAGATTTCTGGAGATTTTATGCCTAAAACAGACAAACATTTTAACAAATTTGCTTCAAAATTGACTCAAAAAAACTCCTGAAGACTTAGGAAATATGAGACATAAACTATCTCCTCTGTGTGCCCTTTAATAAATTTAATCAACTTGCAATTTCATCCTTTTCCTCTTTACACACCATTTGCCTCTTGCCGTGAGCTCAATGCCGAAGGGATGCTGTGCACGGGGGGAGAGGGCTGAGGAGGTGAAACTATTGGTAATTTTGCTACACATTCCCATTGGTTGTTGTTTACGCGACAAATAAATCACGTCACTAAATTGACCCTCAATTGCACCATAATCCCCCAAAAAGCTCTCACTCCGTTCCACGCCGCATAATCCATCCCCCCATCCCACCTCACAAACCATCTTCTCTGCCAAAATATTTTTTTTCTGTGCCTTTGACCATCTTCCTATGGAAATTTAATCCATTTGTAAGGAGGTTTTTGGAGAGTTGAAATTGATACCACACAGATACAAGAGAATATTCGTCTTTCTATCTTTAGCCCTAATACCTCTCCGGTGTGGTTCTGTAATGTCTTTGGGAAAATGCAAGAGAAAAGCACCAACAGGGTTGAAGGACGATGTGGAGAGGAGAATCATTGAGATAAAATTTAATTACACCTCAACCGAGAAATGAAGAAATTCATTACAATTTAATTTGATTGTTTTATACGAAAATAAAGCTCGAAAGCATTCCTGTGGTGCTTGACTTAATTTTCAAATTTGATGCCATATAATGGAAAAAGGTTGGAAAACGGAAATATCCTTAAAAGGAAAATATTCCCATTAAGGAGGTAATATTCCTTGGGAAAATTAACCACTTTGCACACACACATAACGTATAGTTCTTCGGGGGAGGGTTATTTGCAAAAGTTTCTTCATCGATTTATGCCAAGAGCATCAACCCCCGCAAGAGGATTCTGGGCAGAATATATGTATGTATAGTCACATTCCCAATAAGAAGCTCACACAAAATTCTCATCTTCATGCTGAAAAATCTCCCGGATAAACAACTCACAGCATACCATGAAAATTTTTGCATATTTTATGAGAATGAAAATGTACGTGGGGGGATGTTGTTTAGGCGACCAACCTCTTGAAATATTTAGTATTTAATTTAAAAATATTTATCATACCATATGAATGCGACTGAATACGATTCCATTTTATGATTAGATCATTGTTGTTGTTTGACTTTCATGTAAACGCTGACAGAAAATTCTCCAAGATCGAATTCTTCATCAAAATATCTTCTCTGCAAAAAAAATCATCCCCAAAAAAAGAAAAAGGAAAACCCATAATTTTATATACAAGTATAATCATCATTCTACACAAAAAGAATATATAGGTATAAAATTAAAAAATATGTTGTGGTACTTAAGTTAAATAAAAGAACGCTGAAAATACTTTAAAAAAAAAGGATTCCTTAAACACAATTTTACTGAATAAATTCTTTGAAAGTAATCTTGTCATTGACTGAGCAATGCCTTAAATTAACTTAAATTGTTACTATAAACTTATAATATTTAATAATAATTATCCTAAAATGTAACTTAAAAAAATAAAATAAGGGTGCGGTAAATGAAATAATACGAATAATACTTGCAAAAAGAAAAGAATTTTTCAATTTAAAAAAATCGCCAAATTACGCTGAATGAAATTTTATAAGCTTGAATATTTTTTTTTAGATTTTATTTTTGGGAAGTTATTTATTTTCTTCTTTTTTTTCTCAATTTTTCTTTAAGTTATATGAAAAAGGCAGCAAATAGGAATGTTTAAACAATTACTTGACTAACATTGTTCATTAATTTCTCTTAAGGCTAAACTTGTTTTGTTTTATTTTAAATACAATTTTTAAGGCCAGCGATATTATTTTATACTAAATTCTATCAAAAAAAGTTTTTCTTTTTTACTAAATAAATTTGAAAAATTTGAGAGTTGTGTTCTTGTGCATTAAAATTGGAGGCAATGCGTTAGGCAATTTTTATTCAATTTTCCTTTTCAATTAAAAAATATTCTTATTTTTACTTTTCAAACTTTTCAAATTTTCTTTTGACCTCTCTCTCAAAATTAAAAAACAAAATACAATATTCTTGTAATTAGTAGATTTTATCAAAATCGTACTCATTCTCATTTTGATCTCAAAAATACTTTTTTTTCCTACGTTTTTTTTTCTTCCTATGATTAAAATAAAAAAAGAGAAAATTCGAGTAATATTTGGTATACAAAAAAATGTGAAAAATTATTCTCTATTATTTTTTTTTTCTTAGTAAATTAATATTATGTGGTGACAATTTCTTTTAGGGCGGGGATAGTTGAGGGAGGAATTGAATGTTTTATGTGTGTGTGAGGGGGGAAAAACTAAATAAACCTGAGATTTTTCTTCATTCTTTAGCCACATCCCAAATCGATGTGGAATGTAATTCTTCTTTTTCTCTCCACAATTAGAAGAGAGAAAAAACGCACACAGGACATGGACTGAAAAACATTCATTCTAATCCTAAATAAATCTTTGTCATATGTTTTGTGCTGTAAATCCTATATAACGTTAAATGTTAATCATGCATTACTGGGGAACGTTTTCCTTTCTGGAGTTTTTCACTACAAATTTTTCTTTTTCTTTTTTTTTTATATATAATAGGGACAAAATGCAGGTGGGGGGATGAAAGGAGTGGGGGTGGGGGTGATTTTTTTTATAAATTAAGAGAGAGAAAAAATTAAGGGAGAGTGGACAAAAAATGCAATCAATTGTGACGATTGTATTGATAAATGAGATTATTTTTGAGATTATGCATGAGTCTATAGTTTTTTCCAAAGAGAAATTTTGTGATATTCTGAGTATAAATGGGGATATTTTCTTCCTCGAGACGTGACATAAGATGCACGGAAATTATATCAATTCTCACCCTATCGAATGGTATCGTTTGAAGAATCTAAAAAAGAAAAGAAAGACAAAGGGCAAAAAGGAAAAAATTAATATAAAGTTCATTATTATTATTACGATGTGAAACAACCCACACGTACCAGAAACTCTTGGTCATGACACCCAACACTCAGCAAATCAATATTTGTTGTATTCATCGCCAGGAGCATCGTGTACACGGGAAAACACTTTACTCGCGGATGAAACCATTCAGTCTCCTCGTCCAAAATACTATTTATTTGGACTTCACTCTCCTCCTCGTGGTGTAGAGTTATCTGGAAAAAGGTGGACGAAAGGAGTTTATTATAACAGCAAATTTCAATAAATGCCAACACAATTCACACCCCCATGGTATTGTTAGTCACGAAATGATTGAAATGTTTTCTCTCGAATTAAAATTGTTTGCAAAATTTAATCATTTTAGAATATTTCCTTTCCTCTGACGTCAATAAAATTTCTTAGGAGCTAGCTTGACGTTAAGAATTCACTTGTTTTTAACCAAGAAACTAAATTCTTTAACACGTGATTCCAAGCGGGTGTTTTAAAATTTTAGAACGACTTAGAAATCGAAGTTTGTAAAGATTTAGATTTAAATTCCGTTCGAATAAGCAATTTTTTTTACAATATGTTCAATTCTAACGTTTGACATTTTAATTTATTTTAACGTCCAAACGACAATTATTTTCAAATGCTTGACATTTCTTTTATAACAACTGACGTTTCTTTTTTTATTTGATATTTATTTTCAAATATTTGGCATTCTTTTCTAACGTTTAAGGTTTTGTTTAAACAGCTTAATTATCGTTTTTTTACAATTTGTGCAATTCTAACGTTTGACGTTTCTTTTATAATATTTAACGATTTTTTTTAATAGCATTTGAATCCGTATTAAAGTTTTTTTTATATATAGTTTTTCTCTATGTGAAAAAATTGTGTTTAGACACACAAACACCTTTCCTGGCTGCATCGTTGCACTAATAAAATTTTCTTTGATGACTTTGAACGCAAAAAAGAAGCATAATGAGCTTTTTCCATATAAGAATGCATAAACTCCTTTATCCAAAAAAAAACCGTTTAACGATTTTATCGCGATATTTATTCTGTAAATGCTTTTAAAGACCATTTTATAGTCAAATCATCTTCTATGTCTCTTTTACGCACTTTTAAGGTATTTCCATCGTTAAAATAAAACACGTTTCGGTTAGCGTACGACCCAATAGACGCGAAAGGGTTAAGAACATAAAATTGTAATACAAAAATTGCTTCAAGTAAACCAAAAATATCTAATTCACTTTAAATATATCCCAAAATCAATAAGTAATTCACTAATACGTTCATAATTTGATACCAAATTTCAATTAATTCACTCAAGTGAAAGTAAATTGCCCCATATTCCATGTCTTTAACCCTTAAGCAATTTTCTCTTTATCAATTAAAATCACATTAAACCCCTTTTTGACAAACTATTTGTGAAGATTTTGTCATCATTTTATAACCTTTTCTGTTGCCCCAATCGATTAAACGGGGTTGTCGTCAACATATTGAAATAAATCATTATATAGAAAAGCTCTCATTTCCTGCGTGCTTGTGTGGATTCACAATTAAATTTTAACGAGATTTAGGAATGAGAAATGATGAAAAATCCTCCGGAGGATTTAAGAAGAAAGAAAAAATCAATGGTCTTTTATAAATTCATGAAAGTATTTTCTTCCAACTCGTGACTTGCCAACATTATGCTGTGTTGTGTACAATACATAGCAGAAAAATACGTTGCTTTTCTCTCGTTGTAAACCCCCCAAGTAAATTGGTATCGAATTATTTTCTCACAGGCTAAATTGTGTTTACATTTTCTCATTTTCTTGAATTCGAAATGCCAAATAGGGGATATTTTATTTCTGTAGGTCATTGATCTTACGGGAGGGGGTGGAATTTATCTCGAGAAATTGAAAGAAAAAAGTAATAAAATTGTTAAGAAACTCACCTCTTTTGGATATTCATTAGGTGATAGACACGCATGGACCACCTTAACGCTACGCCTGTGGTAGTTTTGCTTGAGATAGTTGAAATACTTCCGTGGATCTGGCTCCACGATGACACCATTCCAACCAAGGGTACTGGCCAACCATGGGCCGGACATGGCCACATCACTACTACCCGGTAGGGACTGCACGAATGTCCCATTGCGCTTCTCACCAGCCAGCTGGGCAACAGAGGCGGCCAATTGGGCGGCAATTTCGGGTCTTCCTGTAAAATTGAGCTCTTCCCCAGGCTCAGAATTGAGGACAAATGGTGGAATTTGCTCGGATTTTCGCATCTGCACTTCGCGGAAGTACGTAACGAGTAGCGGATTGTCTTGGGACACTCCCAGCAAATCATAGTCCCGTGACATGTTGAGGCGGAACTGCTGATGACGAATTTCTGCAACAGAGAAAAGCGACAAAAGTGCCACAAGTCAGTAACATACCTACAAAATGAGAGACAACACACAAATTCCCATCATTCGTTAAAGTTTCTCTATGGGTGACTCACACAATCTCTTTGTTCTCCCCACAAATTAATATGAGTGAGTGGAGTCCTCCTTCGCACTCTTTAATAAAAGTGCAATTAAAATTTGTTGCAATTCATCTTCTAATGCGCGACAAAAGAATGTTCAAACGCTCTGTCGTAGGAGATTATCTCCAATCAAGAACGAAAAATGTACCTAATACTTATCTAAAAAAAAATCCTCAATGAAGCAACACGCAAATTGTGATGCAAAAAAGCTCACAAAAGAGTCACTTAATTTTTAATTAAATCCACAACCTTTTTCCCCCCATTCTCCCTATATTTTCACATTTTTCTCTGTCTTTCTACACCTTCGACAGTGTCGCGAATTTTTTTTTCAGCAATCAACCTCCATTTAAATGCTTAATGTGCATTAATGTGCGCAATAAAGAGTCTTGTAGAAGACGCCACGATTGAACATTGTGATAATTTTTATGGATAATTTCCTGCCAACACAGGAAAATTAAATTGAAAACGAAAACACTTTAAGAAAATTAAAATGTTTTGTTAAACCTTTTTAAAGGGAAAATATTTTTTATATTCCTTTTTTGTTATTATTATTCGTTTATTCTTTAATTATTTGTTAATTTAGCTTCAGATTAGAAAGATCTAATCTAAGTTGGAGAAAATTTGCTTAGAAATTCAAACAATGACGTCACTATTGTGTATTTTATTCTTTCAATGCATTGTGGTGCTATACGTTTAAATTATTTTTAAAAAATCAGCATGGACAGAGAAGACATTAAATGAACAAAATATAAACAAACGACAGAACAGAAAAAAAATTGAAAATACCTTCTTCTTTGAGCATTCTTTCTCAAAATTTTAGTGTATAATGCCATAATGCATAAAAAAAAATAACTTTAAAAATCATCGATGAAGCTTCAGGGCATATGCTTCATGTATTGAAAAACACAAAAAAATACAATAATGACGTCATTATTCATATTTTTCAGCAAATTTTCACGCTGACTTTCCAAAACAGAAAAAATGAGACTTGCGAATTATTTTTTGTTCTCTACAAGTATACAAGTATCCTGATCATTTCCTGAAATATAAGGTTTCCCATATGACATAGAATAAACTCCTTTTAAACAGCTTCTTATTGGACAACAAGGAAATTTTCTTATTAGAGAATATCCTTTTGCTTAAGAATCAAATATGAATTTGAAGATTTTTTCTAAAGGGATATTTATTTAAAAGCCTTAAACAATAAATTAGAGAAATATTTCTTTTGTGCAGTAAAAGCATTATTTAAGCATTTTTAACTTGACTTTCGCAATTCCAACAAACTTCCATTTATTTGCTTTATATTGCAACAAAAACAGCAATAATTAAAAAATTAACTTCTTTCGAGTTTTTTGCGTCATTCTGGCAAAGTCAAAAATAAATAATGTTTAACGAGCGACACATTTTAATCCCTCCGCGCTCTCCTCCTGGGCAAAATGGGAAGACAAAAAGAGCCCAAAAGAGTCTCAAGTTTCTTTCCAACCGCAACAATTTGTGGGGATTTCCGGTCTCATTTGTGAAGTGACGAATAGCAAAGAAAAAATTGAAATTGCTCCACATTGTGGAGTTGTGCAAAGTAAAATTGCTCACCAGTTGTGTCCATGTAGATGATGAGTACACTGAGGACAGTTGCAAATGAGATCAAACATAGGGCAATGGGGAGAAGTTGCCTGAGTGGCGATGGCCCCACAGCTCGGGCGGTTTTCAGGGACATTTTTCCGGGACCACATGACGCATTTGGCGTCATCTTGCCTCCGCTCTGATTTCCAGACAAATTTAGAGATTTTGCAGTCATTCTCGGGGTTTCCTGGAGTACGGAGATCTGCAATGAGGGAAGAAATTCTTAAATAAAGGATTAAAAGAAAAAGAGAATTTCAACAAATCAATTTAGTGAATTTAGTTTTATTATTTTGATTGCCATTAGCAAGAGGAAGGCGCGTTGTTTTTCTTTCTGTGCCCAAAACACCCCAACACTGAATCATTCCATCCAGACAGTTTGGATTACAGGCAGGTGTTCAGCGAGAGTTGAAGAGGACAATAAAAACTCATCACTCCCGTGCTGAGCCGCATAAAGACCTACACACACGTTTTATCCTCAATATGATGATTCTGCTGTGCAATTTACCTCATCACGCATGGCTTGTTCGGTACCAAAAGAAAATAAACAGCACCCATGGGCATCTTCTGGGCACTAAAGGGCTTCACATTTTCTTCTTTTTTTGCCAGAAATCTCAAATGGCCAAACCTTTTCCCATATTGCAGGAAGACACACCGACGAAAATCAATCTCACCTCTAAAATAAACGCATTTCTCTGCGTTTCCTTGGACTGGACTTCACTGGGAGGACTCTGCTGTGAAGATTCGGTTCTTCCTGGACACTTTTAAGGCATTTGCTAGCCTATTTTGGGGTGTCTTTGCATGAGAATTGCTGAATAAACTGAACAATCACCATTTCCCCCAAAATGAACTTTTTCTTACAAGCTTTTTTTCTTGACTTTTCTCAAACGCAAAACTCTCAAAACAGCACACACACGGTGGATTATCACCTAAATTAGCTACTTAACTAAAATCTATGTAAAAAATGTGATTAATTCGTGGAAATAAATAGAAAATAAACTGGCCCACAAGGAGTTTCAAAGAAGACAAATTTTTCGGAGCTTGGACAAGCGAACCCAACAAAAAATTTCTCCGCAAAAGCTCACCTCCGGAAATGTTTGCTGTCAAAATCGGAAAAGTGACAGCATGCTTTTGGCGGGATAAATTGAGTGTTTTGGTTTTTTCCTCTGAAAAAATGTACGAATTTGAAGAAAATCCCGTAGCTGATCACGATCTTGATGGTGCAGGAAGTGACGACGAAGCTGAGGGACACGAAAATGATGGAAATCTCCCGGAGCAACCGATAAAACCAGCTGAAGATGGTGTGAAGGTGAAACCCAAGAAGACTATCCGGAAACCCCGAGTTACGCTCAATACGGCCAAATTGAAGGGTGATCGTGGACTCCACACCATTGAGCACTACTTCCGGGATATGCACTTCAAGGGCAAGGGCCACGAAGCGGAAGATCTCACGCGTGTGATGCGAAAACTCGAACACTGGGGCCATCGTGTCTTCCCAAATATGCTCTTTGTGGACTTTGTCAATCGCGTCGAGCAGCTCTGCCGGAAGGCTGATGTTCAGACTCACATGAGGAAGTACAAGAGTGGACTCCTTGGACCAGAAGTTCAGCTCGACGTTGTGGATGAAGGGATGGAAAGGATGGATGCTGAGCACGGAGATGAATTTGATGCTCTTCTGTCTGAGCAAGTGGAAATGCAGCGAAATGTTCCGCACAGGGACTTCTCATCGATGGATCTGTCTTTCAATGACGATCTGGAAGCTGATGTATCGCTCGGTGTGGCGGAAATTCCACCAACTCCACCGCCTCCGGTGAATTTGACGGATGAAGCAAAAGCTCGAATTGCAGAGAATCGAAGGGCAGCTATGGAGCGACTTCGTGCTAAACAGGCCTTGTCTCAAGTTAATGCAATTTCCGAGGAACCAATGGAGCAGGCTGAGGAATAATAATCATTTTTTTTGTACAAAATTAAGAAATTATTAAAAAATTGAAAAAATCTTCTAACGGTTTTTATTTGAAATAACTTTCCGGAATGTTTCATTCATGTTTCAGGCTCGCAATTTGTTTTGATGTTTTTTGAGTTTAATTAAAAAAAAATGCATTTTTCCGGGCGTTTTTTCCGTCCGGGTGTGGTTTTTGGGGCGTAGGGGGGCGCTCCGCATCGTTTGGCATCAAAAACGAGGAAAAATCAATTTTATTTAATTTCAAAAACATCCCCATAGGTTACGATGCAATCCGATTTAGTCGACGATTCAATGTTTTTTGCGATTTTCTCGCATTTTCCGGGCGATTTTTCCGTCCGGGTGTGGTTTTTCCGATGTAAAAGACGACGCCGCGTCGTTTGGCATCAAAAACGAGGAAAACTCAAATTTATTTAATTTTATTTTGGAGAAAAAGAGAAAGAACGTTGCGAAACTTTGTGACGTCTCGCTCCCACACTGTCAACTTTGCTGTGTGAGTGAGACAGAGAGTGTATGAAACTTCGCGATGTCTCGCTCCCACACTGTCAAATTTGCTGTGTGAGTGAGACACATTGCTGCAAAATCATAGTTTTCTCTTGCTCACACTTTTTGTTTTTCACGATTTTCTCGCATTTTCCGGCGAATTTTCCATCCGGGTGTGGTTTTTCGAGCGTAGGAGGCGACGTCGCGTCGTTTGGCATCAAAAACGCAGAAAATTCAAATTTTGCCGAAAAAAAATTTTTCCCAGAGTGTAAAAAGCCAAAAAATGAAATAGCAACAGCAACAGTCCCTCTCGCTCGCACATCGTTCACTACATTAGCACATGTCGCATGTTCAAATGGATGTTAGTTACAATACAAGCTGATTCAGCAGACGAACAAAAATCAAAATAAATTTTGCGACTGCGTTTTTTTTCTAGAAAAATCTCCCAAAATTTTCCGTGATTTGTTATTTTTAGTGAAGAACGTAAACACCTAAAGTACAGGTAAGCCACCCATGACTTCAATTCCATCGAAGATGTCTGAATTTTGCTTGTTTTCCTCACAGTGAAACTACGTCACAAATTGTGAAATTTCTGGAAAATCTGAAAAGAACGAAAAAAAAGGAGCTAAAAAATGCTTTCCCGGCTCGTCCTGTCGGGTTCTTCTGTCACGGGGGCCTTTGCAAGGTCTATTAAATCCTCGCATACTCTTGTTATTCGTCAGTTTGGCCGTGAAGCAAGGGAAAATGTTGCAAGTCGAGTGGGAACGCGCACCCGACCGAGTCTCAAGGAGAGAATTATGGCACCAGCTGGTCCCAATGCCTTCAGCATGGGCAAGGGGGCTCTAGCTGGTGGGTCAGCACTTGGCTTGGGGGCTCTGTGCTTCTACGGACTTGGATTGGGGAAGGGAACGAGTGTTCTTAACAATTCAATGTAAGTTTTTGGGAGGTTCTTTCCGGATTGGAATTCTTCTTCATGGCAGGTTTTATTCTTTCAGGCTGTGGCCGGAGTATGTTAAACAGAGAATCCACACCACGTACCTCTACTTTGGAGCATCCCTCGGCATTACGGCGCTTACAGCCATGGCTGCTTTCCGTTCACCAGCAATCCTCAATGTTGTCAGCCGGAATGGATTCCTGGTAAGTTACCACACTTGAAGCATCCAGAAGATTCTTCCTCAACCTCCATTTTTTTCTAATTCCTTCCAGGCAATTGCTTTGATGATGGGTGCAGTGGTTGGATCAGGATCAATAGCTCAATCAATTCCATACAGTGGAGGCATTGGAGCGAAACAATTCGCCTGGGCAGTTCACTGTGCCATCTTGGGAGCTGTTATTGCACCCCTCTGCTTCGTTGGAGGCCCCATTCTCACCCGCGCAGCCCTCTATTCAACTGGAGTTGTCGGAGGACTCTCCACCGTTGCTGTTTGTGCTCCAAGCGATAAATTCCTCTACATGGGAGGACCCCTGGCTATTGGATTGGGTGTTGTGTTTGCATCGAGTCTCGCTTCAATTTGGCTTCCACCAACAACAGCCCTGGGTGCTGGACTTGCCTCCATGTCTCTCTACGGAGGCCTTCTGCTCTTCAGTGGTTTCCTCCTGTATGACACACAGAGAATTATCCGGCGAGCTGAAACACATCCAATGTACGCAATGCAACCTTTCGACCCCGTCAACTGGTGAGTTTTTATTCTAAATTAATTATTTTCAAAGATTTTTTAATAAAATTATGTCATTTTATTCCAGCGCAATGTCAATTTATATGGATACTTTGAACATCTTCATCAGGATTGTTTCTCTTCTGGCGGGAGGTGGTGGTAATCGTAGAAAATAGAATTAAATTCTAAATGTAAAATGTTATTCTCAAAATAAAATCTCAACGGAAACTCATTCAAATAAAATCAATACTCCGAAGCTTCCGGAGCTCCGAATTTACACTGACAGCTGAGTATTTTGTTTTGGAAAGAAATTTTCTCTTGCAGAAAAAGTGTTTTTTTGGCAAAGAAAGTGAACAGAAGCAGTATTAAAATTGATATTAATTCACTCATAAGGAACTAGAGAGGACGGAGGTGAGTAAATTTTGGGGATTTCGTGAAAATTAGTGTGTGTTTTTACCCGATTCATTGAGGGAAGAAAATTTCAGCCATTCTCACAGCTCAATCAAAATAATCAATTTTAATCGCTTCATTTCCATTTGCTGTATCTTTTCTGTGCTTCCTCTTATCTCGAATAACACAATACATGCCTCAAGAGTGCCCATGAAGCCAGGGTTTGGTTGAAAAAAAAAATTCCAGATGAACAGAGGAATAGCCCAGAAGTGATGACTAATTGCGCCCCGCTCGTCTTCGTAATTGCGAACATTTTAATGGATTTTCACAGAAAAAACAGCAAAATCTCACAATTTTCATCACACTCGCTGCTTTCTCTCGCTCAATTCTCCAGCAATTGGTGGCAAAAGTTATCATGTGAGAGCTCCCAAATTGCACAAAAAGAAAAACTTCCTGTCGCTTCTTGAGGAAAATGTCAAGAAGATGCAGCATCTCAAATGATTTGGTTTCGTCTGGAAAGATGATTTGCAGGAGTTACGGGGCCAATTTAAAGTGATTTTGCAAAAATCAATAAAAAGCCCAAGAAAATGTTTTCATTGCCAATATTTTCTTCACATGACTGGCGCGACTAAAAGGTTTTTTTTTACCACAAAGCAAAGAAAATCTCAACGGCCTATTGCCAAATTGCTTGTCGCGAGTTTGGATTTCGCATTGTGGGCAAAATTGTGTAATTTTTCAAACAACAAAACTACAATTTTTAATTGCAATAAAACACGACGATATATTACCCGCTTATAGCTTTTTTATGATTTGCAAAATTGTGATTATTATTTATTTAAAAATTTAAAAATGAAGAGTTTGATGATATAGAGGAGGGTATGGCCAAGAGAGAGCTCAGGTTGTTTTAACTTTTAATGTCTCTGACAGAAAAAAAATAGTGTCGTGACTAAGAGTGTCTGAAAACCTTTAAAAATCAGGCAGTTAAGTTTTTTATTAGGAAAAAAACATCAAACGTTAGAAAATCATTGTCAAACGCTAAAAAAAATGACGTCAAACAATAAAGTAAACGTCAAACTTAAAAAAAGAAATAATTAATCGTTAGCAAAAATATAAATTGTTAGAAAACTAATGTCAGACTATAGAAAAGAAACGTCAAATATTTATAATAAAAAAAACATCAACTGTTTGAAAGCAATCATTAACGTCAAACGTTAGAAAGCAATAAACCGTTATTGAAGATTTCAAATATTTGAAAACAAACGTCAGACGATTAGAATAGATGTCAAAGATAGAAAAATATTAAAAAGAAAAGAAATATCCTAAATCGTTTAAAAGAAACGTCAAGCGTTAGAAAACAACCGTCAAAAAAAGACATATTAGAAAAGAAACTTCAAATGTTCTAAAACAAACGTCAACCGTTAGAAAAATGATATGGCTAAGTTGTCAAAAACTACTAATTTGAATAAAAAATTCGTTAATATAGTTCAGTCTTTTCAATCTCTTTATTCATTTCTTAAGTTTTAGTTAAAAAAAAAAAAGAATTAATTCGTTTAAAATTTGTTTAAAAAATCTAATTTTCCTTCAAAATTTCTTAAAAGTTCTAACGAGTTGTTAACGAGCATAAAACATCCAATCCATGATAATTTTTACCCAATTAAAATTCAGCACCATATCTCCACGAGATGACTTTCTTATGAGATGCGCTGGAGTTTGGTGATAAAAAAAATTCTTGCTTGAATAATCCATTTGTTCAATATTTAGTAATTAAATACGCGATGAATGTTTCTGGTGCTGTGAGAATTTTTTTTAAAGACAAAACATCGTAATTTTTTCTCCATCACTCTGCTCAGCACTGTTGCTGGTAATTCATCTGTTGTATGTAAAGGCACAAAATGAAGGTTTTCTCTGTACAAAATGAAATTTTATGCATAAATTCTTCTTATCAAACAGCTGTGATTGCTTTCAATTAATAAGTGTATGTGTGGTGTAGAAGAAACCTATTGGAAGGCAGCAGCAAACCTAATTAAAATTCAACACTCTGTGATTATATTTTGTACAATTTCTGAGTACTTTGGCTCTAAACACGTCCACGCGTTTCCTTTTCATTGTAAATTCATTTCTCTTTGGGACTATATTGTGTGTTGTACTTGCTGCTAAATTTATATTTTCTTTTGCTGCTTCTGCTTGTCTTTTCTGTGCGCTGCTCGTTGAAACATGGAAACACTCAATAAATTGTATTTGTACATTGGAGTGGATAATTACTGTAATCAACACATTTTCTGTGATCTCTTCTAGTTTAATTTACTTTTCTCTACTTCTTTGATTTTTTTTATTTATTTTTAGTATCCAGAATGTCGGCGGGTCCGTATAACTACAATTACATTTTCAAGTACATCATAATTGGTGATATGGGGGTGGGAAAGAGTTGCATTCTTCATCAATTTACAGAGAAGAAATGTAAGATTTTTTAATCTTTCTTTTATTTGGATTTGAAGGAGGATTTTTTTAAATGAATTTTCTCCAAATTTCCTTGCAGTTATGGCCAATTGTCCCCACACAATCGGCGTAGAATTTGGTACGCGAATAATTGAGGTGGCCGGGCAGAAGATTAAGCTGCAAATTTGGGATACTGCTGGACAGGAGAGATTTCGTGCTGTTACAAGATCCTACTACCGCGGAGCAGCTGGGGCACTAATGGTCTACGACATAACGAGGCGATCGACCTACAATCATTTGAGTAGTTGGCTCACAGATACGAGAAATCTAACAAATCCCAGCACTGTGATCTTCCTCATTGGCAACAAATCCGATCTCGAGAGTACACGGGAAGTTACCTACGAGGAGGCCAAACAATTTGCCGATGAGAATGGTTTAATGTTCGTCGAAGCGAGTGCAATGACGTGAGTTTTTTTTCGCTTCTCTTCTGTCCTTTAATTTATTTAATACCTTTACCTGCTATTTGACCATGTACTTGATATACTTCCGCTAAGCTGAGAAAAAAAAATCAATAACTCCCCAACCCTGTAGCGTTATTATCAAATTGGTATAAGCCACACGGAAAAAAATAAATAGCCAAGGTAGACACAAAAAATATTTCTCCCAGCTATTTGGCGTTAGAATATAATAATGTCCAGGGTAGAAATGAATTATGTCTCTCCCAGACATTTGAAATTTCTAGCTCAAAAATTTTAGAGAAAAATCAAAACATTCAAAAATTAGGTTATGGGATGGTGTTGTTGACTTTCACTGAAGAAGTGAAATTTTCCTGTGGACCCACTTACATTAACATCTCATGATTTGTCGGAAAATCTCACAGTTTTCCCAGTGATTTATGAAAATGACCATGTTATGTGAGTATTATGCATGTTCTATTCATGGTGGTTCCTTCCGTGGATTTATTCCCATTGTTTCTCAGATTCGCGACGATTTCAATGACCTTCTCGCGGAATTTCTTAACATTTTCCTGGACATTTTCAACCAGCTTGCTCTCCTAGGAGTTACTGAAGGTTCTCCTGAGTGCTAAGTTCATGTGAAAAATGACAAAATTTGTGAGGCAGTTAAAATTCTTTTTTGGCCGAGAATAGATCTCTAAGTGGCTCACATACAAATTATACGTGGTAGACACATATAAGAATTTCTGGCTCAGACATTTGTCAATAACTGTACCGTACAACTTATTTTTTTCCGTGCATTGTTGAGAGAATATATTGATAAAATTTGGCAGAGACGTTGTGATTTGTGGCCTTATCTACCCTTCTGTGCGTATAGCAAAATATTTATCATTTTTCTGAGAAAGAGCTTTGAAGGAGGGTGATGATTAATCCCCAGAAAAACCTTCAAGTCTGTACAAATATTTACCCCAAAATCAATGTTATTTTCCTTTCCAATTTATCCTTCCCTAAATTATAGGGCATGTAGGTCGTAAAATGAAAACAAAAACATAGATTTTCTGCTCCAAATTGTCGCTACAATTAAAGTCCGCAAATTGCAGCGCAAAAAGCAAAAATATGGGACAAAATGCAAAGCATGTAGCGCGTATACTATCGCTCTTTACGCTTTAGTTGGAGAAAAAAATGTTTTGTGATAATAAGTTGGAATAAATTTTCTTTGCAACATAAAAAAGCGAAAGAAAATATCGCGTTTGGAGTTCAATATACACACAAAAGCAGCAATTGGGTGAAAAAAAAATACAATTTTGCGTGAAATGTTAATGAGCAGAAAAAAATTAATGGATTTATTGTGTCTTCCATGGGATTTTGTATTTATTTTCATTTATTTATTGAATAACCAATGCGGGGGAATCTCATGAAAATTATTAAGATTAACATGCGGTCTCAATTCGCGATCGTGAAAATAAATTCACAAAAAAGTCTTCAAGAGAAATTGAAAATGTACTGGTAAGCGACCAAGCTTACGAGAGCTGTGTTTTGCCGGCCGGAAAAAAAAATTTTTGGCGCATACGTTTTTTGGAATGTGGGGACCCTAATTCGTGCTCATACCAAGTTTGAGCCCGATCTGACAACTTTCGATTTTGCTCGGTACACAAAAGCTGTGTCTGAAAGAAACACAGCTAAAATTGCTAAAAGACGAAGAAAAATTAAAGATAAATTTTAAAATTCTTTTTTAGCGGTCAAAATGTCGAGGAAGCCTTCCTGGAGACAGCCAAGAAGATCTACCAGAACATCCAGGATGGTCGATTGGATCTCAATGCGTCCGAAAGTGGGGTGCAGCATAAACCCTCCCAACCAAGCCGGACAACCCTTAACAACGATACTCAAGCGCAAAAGGACAATTGCGCATGCTAATTCGTCTGCATGTCTACATTTTCTTTATCCATTTTCTTTTCTTTTCAACCTCTATTTAGTTCTCTATCGTGTCCCCTTCTGTGTCTCCCTTCCCGCCCACACATCTCCTATTCTCGTGAGACATTTATAATAATAACACAAGATCCTATAAACCAAAAAAAGAAGAAAAATCTGCGCGATTTATTGTAATCTATAGAGCTACATAAAAAAGAAATATTTACTCTTTAATCTCTTCGGACAAAGATGATAATTCCTCCTTTGGCTCTTTTTTCAACGTCCAAAAAAATAAACGGAAAGTGGGAGGAATGTTTGTGGAGAAAAAGAAGAAAAATAGAAGAATTTTTGTAAATAAAATATCGAAAAATATTCGATAAAATATATAATTTTATCTATAGAAGAAAAATAAATCTAATACTAGAAGTGCAAAATAGTTCATGAGCACCTTCTGTTTTTGGGAGTCTCTTGTTATAAAATAGACAAAAAAAATGCAAAACAAAGAAGAAAAATCTAATAGAAAAAATAAATTAACAACAACAAAAAATCATGTAAACATGTCAGAGAGAATGATGAAGATTCTCGACAAGAGGAGACAAAAAAAGTAAGAGAGATAAAAATTGTGTATATGTAACGTTAGAAAAGTGTGTGTAATTGTTTTTTTCGTAATAAGATTTATCAAAAAACATTTAAGAATGTAAAAGTGAATTAAAACTAAAATATTCTTTCCTACAAAGGAAAATTATTCAACCAAATAACCGTGCCCACTTTTGTTAAGAGCAAAATATTATACCTGGTTTTTACTTTTATTATTTAACAGCCCAAGAAATTGAAGAAAAAAATCAATGGAAAAACATTTTGTGAAAATTGCAGTGAAAATGTACCAATAATTGGTGCTCTTTGACATTAATAATAAAAAGTATTTTAAGACATTCCAAAATATTTTCTTTTCTTACCAACGACGTTAGAGCTGGAGTTGTTTTTTTTTCTGGGGTTCTTTATGAGAATATAAACGATAATTCTTTTTTTATCATTTAGTAGGTATTCTCAACAGAATAGGAAAAAGGTTTTGCAGTAGACCGGAACGCAATGAGACTTAATTTAGTAAAATTAAGCAAAATATTTAAACACTAAATACGTGAAAATGAAAAAAAGCTCGTTTTTTGGGTAACTTTATATTTTTCGCCGACGTTTCGGACTATATGAGACCTTCCTCAGGGCTTAGAAAATTTAAAAGGATGGATTGTCAATTGGTATAATAATTTTAGAAACTCCTTAGGGACAATTTTGTCCTAAATAAAGAAGCTATGATTCCTTTTTAGCAGTATGTGGATCTCAACTTTAGCAATGTAATGGAAGGAGCAGATGATAAATAGAAAACGTATTGACTCTAAACATGGACATCGATGAAGAATGAATTGTTAGCTCGAGGACTACAATGGTATCAAATTTCTAATTTTTCATCAACTTTAAGTTTTAAAATCATTTATTTTTTATTGAAGTCATATTGTTTGTTATTTACTAATAGTTAAGGTAGGATAATGAAAACCAAATCGACGCTCCCGAAGATTATGAACCATACTCCTGTGTTAAAATATAGGAATATGGTTCATAATCTTCGGGCACATCGAAATACTCTCGCGACTTCTGAAAGAACCATATCGCGAGATTCAAGGCTGGGAAAATGAGAAAAAAAAATTAAAATTAGAAAACGCTCATTAAATTTTTGGAATTGCTAAAATTATTTGGCAATCCCCTCGTTTTACCGACTTTAAGTCCACTGAATGAAGAAAGAAAAAAAAGCAAAATACTATGACCTCTTGTATTCATAAAAATCAAATAGATTCAGACTTTACATTTACAATTCCAAAATATGAAACCTACAAAAAATATCATCCATGTCGAATGGATGATATTTTTTATAGAATTCATTTTGGATTTTTTTTTAGATCTGACGTGGAGAAAACTTTTCGAAAATGAAATATATTGTGGACAGAGGAAAAATAAGTTTAACAGAAATTTTTTAGAAAAATTTTGAAAATAATTTTAACCTGTCCGGCATCGACTGCAAGCTTTAAAAGGATATGGAAAAACCTGCGTAAGACATGCGGTCAAGAAAGGCTGAATCACTTGACCGTTTTGCACTCAAATGCATACAAAGGGCATATAGCGAGGGCTGCATTGTTAAACCGGCTAAGTCGGTGTCCGACTTAGCCGGTTTTACAATGCAGCCCTCGATAGGGTGTTATCAGCTCACATCGATCACCGAGGAGATATAGTTTTTTATGATTTAAATTTTCAACTTAAAAAATTAAATTTAAATAATAAATTAATAATAATAAATAAATAATAATTAATAAAAATTTTAATTTTAATTTTTTATAGTACCTAGTCTCTCTCTCTATAACTTTCACCTTCTTTTGATTTTTTTTCTAGAGTAAAGGATATATTTTAATAAATTTTGAATCAAATCGAGTTTACCAATCAAAGAGAATATCTCGAATATCTGATTGATTTTTATCTAATTGGGCAATGAAATAAACCCCATTCTGTCTGAACCTTTGTACCAAAAAATTCTCTTTTCCAAAATAATTAGCTTCCTCTGTATCTTGAACTAACAGCATTTTATTGAATTTGTCAACATTGAAATATATTTTGTTTTTTTTTGTGTCTTTGAAGCTTTTAATCCTCTTTGGTTGATCTTGCTGGTTCATAGCACGATGCCTCAGGCACGATAGTCGTGGTAAAGCGATTTGTGGGTGCATCACCACTCGCAACGACACCCTGGCTGATAGTTCTGCGGAAGAGATCACTATTTTGGGAAAACTGCGTCTTCCCATGGAAGCTATTTGCCACCCTCTTGGGTGGTGCAATAAATTTCTCCTTCACCACAAGCGCCCCTGGAGTGTTGGAGGAGAAAATCTTAAGATTTGCACATGACTTTGTCTTTGCCGCAATCTCCTTCTCGGGCACAACTTCCCCAACAACCGAACGGGTTAAGTTATCCGCTGAAATGCAATGTTGTGACTGACTTTCACGCTGTGCAAGTGGCGGTGCCAGCGGTTGGGGCTCTCGCATACTCATCTTGCGTGATTCCCTCTCATAGGCGCTGATTTGCTTCTGAATCCGCGGACTACGACCGGGGTATTTGGGTGTGGCACCCGTTGCATGAGCATTCTCCTCGGAAATGCATCTTTCACTGAGCTTCCGCTTGATATTCATCACGGATGTTTGGTATGTTTCCAGAGATCTCTTGTAGGGCTCATTGGCAACATTGAAATTCCTCAAATTGTCCATTGAGAGGAATCCCTCCGTGGGAAAGGAAAGTTCCGCCGTTGCAGATACCGTTGTTTCCTCATCTGAATCCTCAATGCCCTATTTCGTGAAGGAATTAAAATGATTAAGAATGTGAAAAAAATCACAAAAATGAAGGAGAAACTCAACTATTTCATCAGTTGATGATCCTTTTGTTGCGTCATTTGTGTTAAAATCAAAATCAGATCCCGTACTTATGGGCGTAAGCTCCCCACTGGCACCCTGACTGATGTCTGTACAGCTCAATGGGAGACTTTCCAGTGTCAATTGATGACTTACAGCACAGAGATCAGCATCCAATGTTGGGAACATTTGACAAAGCTCCGCAGTTGCACCCAGAATGGCAAGTCTGGCAAAGAATTTTCATCAATA
Organism: Lutzomyia longipalpis; assembly: GCF_024334085.1. NCBI lineage: Eukaryota > Metazoa > Arthropoda > Insecta > Diptera > Psychodidae > Lutzomyia > Lutzomyia longipalpis. Next base: position 29,304,797 of record NC_074708.1, read on the forward strand.
TCTGTTCCTCTCAGAAAAAGGGAAATTAAAAAAAAGAGGAAAACTCACTCATCTGTGCTATTTATGCTTGCCGACATATCCGTACTTGAGTATCCTCTTGAGAAGGTATTCTCGGATATATTTGGACTCGGTGGACCTCCACTTGACATAGCGCTCAGGCTACTCGTCATACTCGACTGTCCACTCCAGTCTGCAATGCCATCGCGTGCAAAAGAACCTTTAATTAGTCAATTAAAAACATTAAAAAATCCTTAAAAAAGAAAATTCTTCTACAACAAATTCCTACATCCAGGATAAAAGGTAAATTGTTAGTCTTGGACATTTGGCTAATTAATTGATTATTGGGAAGGAGAAAAATCATCAAACTGCGCCAACATGTTTAGCTGAAAATTAGCTTTATTACATTATGTATTTATAATACAGAGTGTAAGAGAAAGAAAAACAAGAAATAGAGGAAATATTCATCAGCATAAAGTTTTTATTTCATCAAAAACAAAACATCACTCATCTTTCAGGTTACGCTGTGTCTAAAATAAATCTCATCAAAGTTGCAGAATATGTATAGAGAGAAAAAAGAGTAAAAATATAAAACTTAAAGAGAAAAATTTTACAACAATTCCTATTTTTTTTGTTTGTAAAACTATTAACAATTTCTTTTTATCTTCAAAAATATTTTTAAAATGATTATAATTGAAAAAATAAAACCAAAATCTTCTCAAAAAAAAAAACTCCAGAGAATCCAGGTATTTGCAAAAAATGATGTTTGAGAGTATGCAATGTTTGCTACTCACTTATAAACTTCTCCGGAATTGAATTTTGTGGCGTCTGCACGGGCGTCGGAAGTGGTGTCGACGGATACTTGGGCGGTGACGATGCCGGAGTCTTGAACATCGGGGCCACCGTCATGGTCTCAAGGAAGGAATCCAATTGCTTCAGCGATAGCGCATTGTGGAGCGTCTCGAGGGGTCTGATGGACGGAACACCTCCAATCCCTTCAAGTACTGTGAACATAGTGAATATTCTCTTTCGACTATTTCTTCTCTAATCATTAGAACAAAACACACTAACCAAAGAAATAATGCCAAAACTCTTCCAATTAATTCCAAAAGATAAATTAATTAACACAAATAATTAATTTTCCAAAATTAATAGAATAAAAAAAATAAAATCATGCAAAAAAAAATTTTGTGCATTACAAAGCTTTTTAAACTACATACAATAAAAAAAACAAATTGTGTATGAATTCTTTCTTTTTTTTTGAGTTTCTTCATATTAAACCAATTAAGAAAGCTTTCTCCCCTTCTAAAACCCTTTAAGCTCTCTCAGTTAGGAATTAAATAAAGCCTTTTAAAGATTTCAGTAATTGCTTCTACAATAGTGCTTCCTTTAACGTCGGGAAAACAAGAAAGTTTAATTAATCCGATATAATCGTTAGTTAACCAAAAATCACCGTTTTTGGTGTCTCAGGTAAGTCTTAAGACTGAATCAAAGTGCAAAGTTTTCTAAGCAAGCAAATCCCATGTTTTCATACCGAAAATAAAATGATAAACTGGCCTAAAGAAATCCTTACGGTCCTTAAAGGATCAACCCGCATAAATTTCCATGAAGTCTTATTTCACAAATAATGGCGAAATGATCCTATAAAATAACCTACGCCGTTTCTCTCAATTTCGTTGAAAAATTAGAAGATTTTGAGCTTTTCTCAAACTCTACAAAAATGGTGTTCACAAAATACATTAATCTGCGCTTTAGAAATGAGTGATATGCCAATTTTTACAGAACTAAACGAAAAATAAAGATCTTCTTGTATTGTATTGGAAAACTTTTCCCTGATTCCAGAATAGAAACCCAAAATACGAACGTTTTCCTTTAAATTGAAGATATAACTGCTCTCAGCAGTTTCAATAAATCTATTCATGAGAATGTTATTTCAATGAAATATGAATACTGAATCTAATTTAATTATTATGCCAGTTAAAAAATGTTTATGATCCGTATTACAAAAGTCAATAATCGAAATGCATAACCCATAAACATGAATTTTTTTTAGTTTGTTAAATTTGACAATAAAATTTTTAAAAAAAAATTCACAGTGGAATACTCAGTCTAATTAAGTCAAGAAATAACTTCAGTCAGAAGTCAAAGTCATTAAAAATTGTCAAGCGCACATAACAAAGTAAAAATTGTCAAACCTAGGTTATTTCTTTTAGATAATTCTAGTAATCTGTCGTCTACTAATTTTTCAGATTATACCCCTTCCCTTACTTTAAGGTCTTTGAATCTTTAGCCTAAAAAATCTTTTATTCTGTTACGAGATAATTTTATTTAGACGGCAATATAATTTTTCTCGTCAGCAATTCCGTACTTAGAGCTTATCAATTACGTTTTACCAATTAGGGTTGACTGTGATGTAAAGTAGAGTAATTGTGAACTGCAAAATAAAACTTCAAAGCGACTTTAGCAGTTTCTCCCACAAATATACTTAAGTACAAGAAGAAGCCTCTAAGAAATTTCATTAAAAAAAACAAATCTCTACTAAACAATAAAAGAAGATAAACATGAATCTAAATTATTACAGAACATTTTGAACCGTTAAATGTTAATTTTATAGGAGTAAAATGAAAACCAAATGATCGTTACTGATCTTTAAATTAAAATTAGTTCCCTTAATTAATTTGTTAGATGAAATAGGGAAAAGTGGGAAAAGTTAATAAAACGAAAGAAAAAAATGTTATAGATGCAAGATTTATAAAACAAATTTACCTGATGGCGATGCTGTACTGGGTATCATATCCCTCAAATTGGGCGCCGATGAGCTCCCACTGATAACTGCCGTACTAAATAGACTATTGGTGCTGGCCATTTTCTTGCTAAATCCGCCAAAACCCAACATTTTGAAATAGCTCATCTGGCCGGCGATGCTGTGTCGTTGACGCCTCACTGTATTCGTTGATGACGTTTGTACGGATGAGGCGGCTGTCGTTGTTGCCGTGATATCTGAATTGTGTTGTTGGGTTTTTGTTGATGCATGATTATGATTAAATGTTGGTGTGGTTGAAAGAGAGGTGGACACATTTGTTATGACACCATGATGGGATTTTGCATTAGTATCATTGCACCTCTTTCGCATCACATCAACACACTGTGTATGCTGTGTTGCATCATCAACCACCGCGCTATCTTCGTATGCCATTAATGTGGTATTAATGAGACCATCTGAGATGGATTTTATTAGATGACTCGGTATTTGATTATTATTATTATTAATGTTATTATTATTATTATGATTATTATTATTGCCATTATTGGTCATATGTAATTCATGATAAAGATTTTCAGCTGTGCTGTGTTGTGTTGTTGGTGGATCGCGTGGTGAATCAATCAAAATGCGTGGCAATAAATTATTGTCATCATTAACTACGGCACTGCTAATTGCTGCATCACGCATGCATGGGCATAGACGAGCTGGTGCTGAATTTGCACGTCTCTTCTCCTCCTCACCCCCATTGCCATCAGTATCATTCACCACTAATGCTCCCCCCAATCCGTCTCTCCCCACATCCAGCTCCACCATTGACGTCACGGGATTGTGGAGCGTACTCCGCCGAAGGATTGTGATACCCTCGGCAGCATCTGGAGTCTCCACATCCCTCCCCGACAGTCTATGGAGGCACATACACGACAATGGGCGCTCATTTGTCGCCATTAACGATATTCGGCTACCACTTAGTGGACGTAGACTGTATAGAGGTGGTTCATCCTCAACAGATTCCCCAACTTCCGGACTAGTGGGGTTCGATTTGAAACTTATTGCCGATAGTGGCAGCTCATTCGTTGCCGAATTAATATCATACAGTGGTGTTGATACTGATGCCTTCTTTTTCTTCTCTCTACCATGCAAAGGAGGCAAAGCACCGGGCATTTCATCTAGCTTGTCTTCTACCATTTATTAAATTATTTATTTTTTAATTTTCAAAAATTCACACAAGTTATTGGATCACATTAAAAGAGAGATTAGGAAAAAATACAAAGTTTTTTTTTATTGAGAGGTTACAAAACATCGAAAAAATACAAACATTTTTTTAAAAATATTTATAAGAAATAAAAAAAAAGATCACGATATTAAAAGGACCAAAAAAATAAACAAATATAGGATCAATCCACAGAGAGAAAACAAGGATATCAAAATATCAAGCGGTGAATGATGATATATTTTTTAATTTAATTAAAAAACATTATTTTTTATTTTTTTAATTTCATTTTGATCCAATTATTTAAAATATTTTAAGAGTAGCAATTAAGGAATCACGAGTAGATTGGGTTGTGATTTTTTTTTGGAATATGAGAGAATTAAAAAAGAGAAAGAAAAGAAAAAATATTAAAAATAAAAGATAAAGATAAACAAAAAGAAAATCCAAGAAATTGCTATCTCTTGGTAATTTTTTTTGCAAAGTACAAAAACCAACCAACGCTTTGTGTTATGCAAATTATGCAACTCAGCATATTTTTTTATCATGAATTAATTGACACAGCAACTCAATATTTTCATTTAGTAAGAAAACTTAATTTCGTTCCGTTAATTTTCTTTGTTTTAATTAGTAAAATAATGTCCATGCTATTAGTAAGATTTATTGCGAAGGAATATCTTCATTTCTTTTTGAAATTTTTCGATTTTTTGATTTTGAGATTGTTCTGTTTTATCGGACGATTTTTTTTTATCTTTCAAGGTTTTCTTTTGTGAAAAGGATTTATCAGATTTGACTCTCATTAGTTGTTTGAGAAAACAATTTTTTTTTAAATAAAAAGCTTTTTTGCTTTTTATTTTTCAACGTTTCGTCTTTCTTTTTTTTATGCTTTCTCAACCATCTAATGAGGATGGATGCTCTAAAGAAGGTCCTGATTTGTAGTATATTCCACCAGAATCTTCTCAATTTCGTTCTTTTCATTTTTTCGGGTCAAAGACACGGTTCAAAAGTCGGCCAGATGTGCAATTTCAAATTAATTTTCATTTTTTCATTGATTCATCGTCATTAGTCGTCATCTCCACACCCCTTTCACTTTTTTTCCCTCAAAAAAACAATTCAGAAAAAAATTATTCGTAAATTAGTAATTTTTTCAGATTGGTTTTAAGGAAAAAGAGACAAATTAACAAAATATTAGTCCTCAATAGGGTTGTTTGTGTAGGTCCTAAATAAATACACTAATAAAGTATAATAAAAACACAAAATCACTGAATATAAATTGAAAAGAGGATGAAAATTTGCCAATTTGTGAAAAATTACAGAAAAATAATGATTTGCCAGAGAATTAATAAGAAATAAGCCAACTAATTCATTTCTAAATGATTCATTTTTTTAACTTTGAAAAAATAAATGTAGAACATTAGCAAATAGCTTTAAAATAAGTTTTTTAACCGTAGAAAAATTAAGAAAACAGATGTTACTCAGAAATTTTATTATAGACCTAAGAATTTTTTTTAATAATGAATTCTTTAGTAAAGAAAATCTCTTCCTAGCTTGTCACAAGTTTCGAATGATTTCCTTAAATATTTTAGCTGCTTCAACCCAGATTTGTCCAGGTAGTTTTTTAAAAAAAATTTTCGCAATCTTTTTTTAAATATTGTGTAGAACAGTTAATTCTTAAGCAAAATTCTTGAAATTTTACGTAAAAAGTTACTTAAATCCGACAGAAGCGCCCCATCTGTTTGGTCTGATCAGTAGATCAATATTCTCCTATCCGTTAAGAGGCCATCACGTAGCTACCTTTTGAAAGCTTCCCCTTACTTTTTAACAAGGGGACCAGAAAAAAGGTCAGTTCAATAGCCCAACATATTTTTTCATAATTTTAAGTTTTTTTTTACTTAAACAAAAATTAATAAATTTTTAATATTAAGCCTAAATTCAAACTATTCATTTATTTTTAAAAATTATTCAATAAAAAAAATAAAACTTCTGAGTAACAATTTACTGTTTAATCTGGAACCATGCACTAATCAATTTTCCAGCCTTCAGCATTTTTAAATAATAAAGTTTCACGATTGTTGATCACTTTGTTTTTTTTTCAGCAAAATTATTAGCATAAAATGTTAAAAAGAAAGAAAAAAAAAAGATAAAATGCGCCATCAATGGATGATTTTATCACGATTTACCTTCGTCATTGACCGCTTGGAGACTTTGGTATCGCGGATAGTGATCAGCTAAGAGGGAATTTGTAACAGTTTCACATTAATGCTTTAATGAGAACTACAAACTACCTAATGTGTTCAACCCTCTTATTTCGTCCCCTTTTTTTGAGAATGAATTCTACTCTACAAAACACTACAGAGATTTTTTTCTTCTAATAGATTTACACAATAAAAGAAAGGACGCTAAATGACGCTTAAATGAAAGAATAGGATATAATGAAATGTTCACAATGCCACAAATGCCATCGATTTTTTAAGGCATTTCTCTACTTTAGAAAAATAAACAATAAATTGAAAAAAAAAAGAAATTTCTCATAAGGCAAGTTAAAAAAAAATAATGAAAATATTAAATAAGAAATATTATTTTATACATACATGCAGCTAAATTGGCAAGTTATGAAGATTTTGTATTAATTGTAAATTCATTATTTTATTATCCTTCTTGCCAATTTTATGGGGGGATAAAAATATCTTCATCCTTCCTCATAATCTTCCATTTAATTTTATGGGAAACAAGACATGTGAGTACTGATATGAATATTTCAAGCGAAAATGTTATTCTCATTTGAATATTAAAGTATAAAAGATAAAACTCCCAGCTTGAGGTAATGACTGAGTTAAGATTCCTTTTTCATTGCGGCGATTAAACGAGAAAAAATGCGATAAGAAAATTTCTCACAAAAATCTTACCTTTCGGCTTTGATTGTGTCGTTTCGTACGATCGCGATCGTGGTTCCGTATCCGGGCTCATTGATCTCGTTGCACCCAATGATCCACTCTGCATTTGCTGCTGCGTTGCCAATTCCTTACTCAATCTCTTTGCCAAATCCATTGCCTCGTGCCCGGAAACCGTATGGCACGATCCAATGGGAATTGGTTCTGATGATTTAATCTTTGGTGATGTAAATTGATGAAGCGGAGCAATTTCAGACGGTGAATTCTCACCTTTTGATCCCCTTGCACTCTGTGCAATAAAATACAGAATAAATTGTAAAATTAATAAATTCCCATCAATGAATGCTATTTCTGGTACACGGCGGGTGTTTATACACACATCCATGATCCTTTATAATTTTAATGCCGTGTATAAACAATTAGAAATTATTGAGAGACATTTGGATATTTTCCAAAAATTATTTTCGGTGAATATCTTCAAAATTTTCTATTTTTATCACTGAATTTATTCAAGTACTCCTCTCACGCAATTTACTAAAACTTTGTAACTAACTAAAATTATGACTTATTTATTATTCTTCAAAAATATTCTTGATTCTTATTTACCAAATCAGCTGCATCAGAATTCTGTGGCGTGCTTTGTGTATTTTCTTCCTCATTTTGAGCATCTTCCTCGTCAATTCGTGTCGTTGCTGAATCTTCCTCCCCACTGGTGCTCTTCGAGGTGACTGAATCATTGCGACTATGTGGCCGGAAGCCAGGACCAGGGGGTAAATTCTTCTGAACACAGCAATTGACACCCGGTGAAAAGTGAAGCCTTTGAGCAAATTAAAATTTTTATAGAGAAAATTCCCTTCAAAGAATGAACAAAAACTTACTCAACATGGAATCTCTCCTCCGAGCAGGGATCCTTCGTGGGATCCTCATACAGCATAATCACAATCTGTGACATATAGTTCAATTCTGAGACCATTGAGACATATTCCATGGCCCTACGCCATTGTTCATCAGTCATTGTATTGATCAATCCGCCATAGCGGAGAACTGTGAGGAGGGAGTGTACGTGACTCTCACTAGTGAAGTACAGTCGCGTCCGGACGTGCCTTCCTGGGCTTGAGACACCGTGACTGTAGCGGGGATTGAGCCGATTGACACTCTCATCACCCGCCTCCTCGATATTTCTCTGCAAATCCGACTTGATCTTCTTCAGCAGCGGCGTACAAATCCCCTGCCCAATGGCAATCTTCTCCTGCACCGTCAACCCATACTCCTGCGGTATTACAATGTCCGCCAGGTACTTTGCATTAATGTACAATTCTTCAGCTTGCTCAAATTGCAACGTATGCTGATTATGTTGCAAATCATACTTGATACAATCATAAATATCGGGAATTTTCGATATATCAAATGTCTTATTCTTCGTGGAGAAATCCTTCTCAATCTTCCCCCAGCGACGTCCCATTAACTCCCACGTTTCCCCATGATAGAGGATTGCATCGCGTGTCTTTGGGTCATCCCTTTTCACCGCAATAACCGCCATTAGTGATTGAATGAGTGCACAAACGCGCAGGCAGCATTGAACGGGATTCTTCACAAAATCCAAAGCTTGATTGATACTTTGACTATTTCCCGGATTAATTGCTTCACGATCAGCTTGTGAAAAGTCCCGATCTATTTGCATTAGTTCATGAAGACGATTTTTTGCCCTTGAAACACGAACAACATTGAAGTTAGTAATTAAAGCCCTCCCTCGCACACAGCTTTTACTCTGTACTTACATGTTTTGATACTTGCTCGAATCACAGTCATTGTCCAGGAGACCATTTGTATTTGCACTCTTCACCATTTGTACGAGAATGGGCGTTAGTTCACCCTCAAGTGCGAGGAGCCCCTTTGCAAAAGCCGCCGCTGTCATTTGTACCCTCCCCTCGTCACTTGCATAGATTTTGAGATCATGCCGGAAGGTGGAATGCAATCTGGAAATGCTAAAAATTTGTAATGCTCCCCGTTTTTTGTTTGCCTTTCACGTGGATTCACGTGGATATTAATCACCTTAGCAATCCCAGTCCCTGTGTTCCCGAATAGTCATGCCTTCCCTGTCCCCCGGGGTACATACAACGAAAAATTCTCCCAAGCTCCTCAGCCTGAACACGTCCGGCTGGCGTAAGTTCACCACCCCATTTGAGTATGAGTACAAGGGATGGTTCCTTTGGCGCATCTGCTAGTGACATACCTTGAAATTATAAACTTTTCCATTGTACAACTAAACAAATTCCCGCGGGATTAACCTTCCCACACTCACCATCATCCGAACTCGAACCACGTGGACGCCCCTTTGGCTGATACTTCATCTGCACCTTCCGATTAATACCCGAAAAATGCCCATACATCTCCAGGACGGACTTTAGCTGCTCCAACTTTCCCTGCTTCTCCTCAACCTCAGCATCGGCTGCCTTTGTCTGAATCTCCGCAAGGAGATACCGTGCAATGTCCAAAATCTCCTGTAGTTGCTTTGGACGTTTCAATTTTACATGACCATGCTTGTAGCCATCGTATTTTTCGAAAATTTCAAAGAATCTAGTAAAGAATGAATGAAATTTTAATCAATGATCCTTTGAGGATCCTTTTGTATGGAATTTTTCCTCCTTACTTTGGATGCCGCACTTCAACCTTCATCTTCTGCTTTGGTGTCCTATCACCGTGCCTTATCACAGCCACAACGCATCGCAATTCCATCATTTTACCAAAAGTTGTGGGCACAATTGGTGGATCATCAAGTTGAAATGGCACAGACCATGGGATATGGAGTGTTGGCGTGAGTTCCCGCAGGATCATATTCCCAAGTATTTTAGCACAATCATCGTAATACTTATTTGAATTCTTCACAAAACTAAAACCATTCACATCGCAAACATACGACTTCCCATTGGCCCTTTAAAGGAAGCCAAAACAATTGATCAAAAAATAATTTTAGATTTAGTCTTAAGGAATCTTTTGATTGAGCCTTAATCATGATTAAATTTCGATTGAATTATTAATGAGGAAATGACTTATGACCTTTAGCATTTTCCCTAACAGTTTTACATACGACTTTTCAAAGATTTTATTCCCTCTTCATCAAGCCTACAAAGTGTGTTATTTTAGTTATTTTTTTTATAATTAATTTTTAATTTTATAATAATTATTTCAAAGTCAATAGTTTTCTTTAATTGACCTTTAAAAAAAAAATAATTTAATAAAAGATTCTTTGGGAAACTGCTAAAGGTCCTAAACCGTGCTGTTCCACACTCTCCTTAATGATTTAAATAAAACAAATAAACATTCCAAAATATGTCTAATCATCCGACATACCTCAGTAAATCGAAACCACAGACAGTTTGCTTGAAAGCAAGACAAACTTTGCGTGAAATCAGCTTTTCCGCATTGCTTAATATCACAGGATATCGAATTTCTTTCCCCTCACGATCACGCTCAACCTTTCCATCGAGTGCTGGGCTCTTTCTCGCCTCAGCATGCGCATAGTCCGGTCCTACTGTGTAAACTTTCACATCTGTCCCATCCGTTGGCATAAAATCCTCATAAATAAAGGATCCAGTCTTCCTTACGCGTGATTCCGGGGAATACACACTACTACGGCTGCCAATTTTGCGAAAAAGTCGCTGACTACCCCCACCCGCCGAAGTTGGGTAGTAAATGTAGATATTGTGATCTTCCGCTGAGACCGGCTTCTCCACAAAGGGCTTATTGAATGTCACCCCATTAACTTCAACGTGATCTTCGCTCTCAAGAAGCTCGTGATCTACAAAAAAAAACGATCATGATCTCTAAACTAAATAACTCACAAATGGGGGAGATGATCTTACGTTTAGGATCAGGCGAATCGCGATCGAGAACAGCATAACGTGGAATTTCAATTCCTTCACTTTCCAAAATTGAATAAACCTTTCGCCGATCCTATTGATGGAAAAATTAAATGATAATACATTTATCAATCAAAGTCTGACATCGATAAAAGTCCTTTACATTATGATCTAATACCTGAATATCATACTGCGTGTGGAGATTGTTGATCACATAGGGTTTCCTAAGTTGGGAATAGTTGACAGCCTTCTCAAGGGGAAAACCCTTTGAGTGGAAGGATATGAGACAATCACAGATGGGCCATTTTTCAACGGGATCCTTAAGGATCACTTCTTCCGGGAAAACAACGATCTTTATGTACTCAAACTCCTGAAGTCGCGTTAAGATCTCCTTCATTGGTTTTGATTGAGACTTCTTTGCCATGGCACATACACCCACGACAACCTGCTTTCCCGAACACGATGAAACACTGCCATCGGAATCGATCTCAGTTGGATCACACAGATCAATATCTCCCTAAAAAAACGATTTTTAAAGGAAATAAATATTTTTTCCTTACCTATCCTAAAAAATGATATAAAAATGTACGAATACTCCTAAGTAATATAATATCAGAAAACTCGAAAGATCACACAAGATCAATTAAAGATCACGCGAAAAACCGCATCAATGGTGGACAAATTGAACAATAATTTAATTCACATGATGAACTTTATTGAAAAATTGCTATATTAAAACAAAACATGACGTTTATTGTCACGAGATATCGAGAAAGAGAAGAAAAGAAATACAAATAAAGAAAAATGAGAAAAAAGGAGAAAAGATTTACATTCATGCATTCGTCACAGTAGCAGTATTCATTGTAGTTTTCTTCATCGTCATCATTATCATTACTGTGCTCATATCCATCGTGGCATTTTTGCCGGCGTCGGAGTTTCTTCAATCTCCACCAATCTTTCAACCACGACCATTCCATTGAACTTTTCTCTCTTTCTTTTATGATTCTGTTCTCTGTTTTTTTTTTCACACACTCAACACACCAATTTTCCCACAAATCTCACTCTTTTCTGGATTTCTTCTTTCAGCCAACGAGTCACATGGAAATTTGCAAATTGTAGGAAAATTATCACATTCTGTCATATTTTCTCAATCACTTTTAATTATTACATTGCAGCACTATGCCAGGCACTTTTAGCACTATAAATCGATTGAAAATTGTATATTATCAAGTTAATTGTTCTGTTTGTATTTGGTATAAGTAGTGAAGAAAAGTAAGAATGATAAATTTATTTATTTTTCAACATTGAACTGTTTTGATATTTCTTTTCCCCTGAATACACAAACCAATTGAAAATTTATGATCCATTGAGAACTTCAAGAAGGCCACAGGGTTATTCGTTAAATTGTAACAAAATGATCGTTAAGGAAATTATGGATAAAACTTGACGCAAATTTGTCTTTTCGGCACTCAAAAAATATCTAATTGAGACTCAAATATCTAATTTAGATTCAAAAAATACCTTATTTGAACGAAACTTTTGCCTAATGTGCGTGTAATCAGTTTTTTTGACGGCTCATAACTTGAAATTAGCCGATCGACCCAGCCGTTTTGGAGCAATACCTTTGCCGCAAATCCATAGAAAGACTTTCTTTTAAAATTAACTTTTAAAATTTAACGTATTTGCTCTTATTTACGTTTCATTATCCCTCCATATTATTATCTTTCATAATATTTTATTTAATCTTTAAATTAAAAACTTAATTTCAACTGTTTCAAATAACCCTGTGCCTTTTGAGAAAATCGTCAGAATAAGCTCCACATTCCTCTCTCTAATTCAATTGATTTTTCAATAATCTCTCCCTCTTCCTAACTTTTTATGCAAATTAAAGTCTTTCCTAAGGTTTCGTCGAGAGGCACCACACACACACAACACACGCAATATTAATGAAGTTCTCGAAGACGTTGAGGAAAGAAAAAAAAACTTTTGGTCTATTTATAATAAATCACTTTTTTTCTCATCGTAATCCATGCCCTATTGACAGGAATAACCAAAAAAGTAACAGCCACGATAATTTGTTCTCACCAGACGCAAAGTAACTGGAAGGTGGTGAGAAAATGCGTCAATTAGACACCGAGAAGTGATTTTGTTGACAATGGATTGATAATGTGATGATAAGGTTACGTGTGTGGTATCTTTTTTTTCTATTCCTCCCCCATATCCCCCCCACACCTTATGTGTTAGTTACGTGCTGAAGAAATTTAACCTTCATCGCAGGTTTCAAGCACAAAAATTCACATTCATCGCAGATAAATTTTGGGATTTTAGAAGAGCACACGATTCTTTCTTACAACTCTCGAAAAAAAAATTCAGGGATCAATTGCACAATTCAGCGAAAAAAAACAATTCTATGTTGTAGCAAATATTGACCTGAGATTTCTCAATTTATTTACTCATCAATAAAGTTTTTTTTTCGTTTCATTTCATTTAGCTGCGGATTAAATATAGCAGCTTTATGTCAAGTGAACTGATAGCATTATCATACGGGGAAAGTAGAAATTACAAAAATGCATTTTCATTTTACTATGAAATCATCATTCGCATATCCCATTCAATAAAGAAATATTTTTATTTAAGAAAAATCCATCACATTTGCATAAAAATGTTAAACGAGTATCAAAAGTGGTGAAAAAAATTTGCATTGATCGTCATTTGAACCCAGGTTATTTGAATTGTCAATCATGCACGTTGTGTACGATACCAAAATTTTCCTTTCGAAAATAACTGAAATCTTACACTTTATCTAAATATTTCTTTACAGTCTAACAAAGATTCGATATAGTTCTCATAACTCTATTAGAAGTTTATTGTCTGAATTGCTTTGAGTAATGATTGAAACCTTTCTCAACATAATTCCATAATATGCAGTGTAATCAATTCATTTTAGTATGATCGATTGCTTTGAAAGACACGGATAATTGAGCAATTAGTTCCTTTAATAGAGTGTACGCTATACTTTGTCATGGGATGGCAAAAATTCACTTGGTAACATAACAGAGAATATTTGAAGAGCAATTTTCATGAATCACTGCAAACAAATTATTCGCGCTTTTTGTGCTTAAAAAGAATGCACTTTTGCCATTACACCGACATATTCCGGCAATCGTGGCTTTCATCGCAATTAAATGCCGCCAAATGGATCTATTGAAGTGTATACTGAACACTTTGTATAAAGAACTGCAGAAGATTGTGTGTGCCTCCCGAGCTCTATTGAAAATATAGGTCATGTATTTTAATATATTTCACTCAATGTACTTGATCTTTCTTTCTTCAGAGAAAAAGAAGTCACAAAAATTCCCTCAAATTTCATCACACCACCCAACCATTTTTAATGCCTTTTTGTCTTCTAATTCATTAATTTTTTTTTCTACTTAAGATTGTGAAAATGTTTTCACTAGAAAAACTAAACACAAATCAATTTACATTCAATCACAGAGAGAAGTTGGAGAAAAAATCACAAATATTTAAATAACTTTTTTTTTACAACTAAAAACATTATTATAAATTACACAATCATCATGTCCCTGCCATTCGTTTACTATTCTTGAGTTTATCGTTGATAAAAAACACGGTGTTAGCACATTATTTATTTGATATTTGCTGAAATTATCGGAGTTTTCCAGAATTTTATATTTTTTCACCCACAAACCTACATTATATACAATAAATACATATAGTTCACTATCTTAGTCATTTGATAATATTCTTGTCGTCACACACACGAAACAAAAAAAAATAACAACGAATAGCAACCACCCTAATAAATATCATGGGGCACGCTTTTAGCATATCACACGTAAGGAAAAACGCGCGGAAAATGCGAAGAGAAACCCACCGAAAAGAGACTTCTTAGTGACAACAAAGCTCAATACTGACTAAATAAAAGTCTCGACTTTCGTTGGGATATAAATCTATGCTGTTGTGTGTCGCTGTGGGGCTCTCTCAAGTATTTTATTGTGAGCAAAAATGTGTGGCGTACACAATAATTTGGTATACACAAGAATCCGATCGTCTTACGATATTTTACGATGGAATTTTCATCGCATTTTACTCCCAACACACACGGTTTTGTTCATCTCACTCCGCACACGTCTAAAGGAAAACACAAATGACCCTCTCCAAATTTTCCGCCTCGACCAGCTCACGAAGATTTTAAATAAATACACAAAATGTCGATTGAACACTTTCAATATATTGATTTGTAAGGCAATTTATGGCTCAAAAGAAAGAACATTATTGATGAACCCTTTAAAAAATATTGTTGAGAACCTCTAACAGAAGCAATTTATTTCAATAATGTTTTATGGAACATTTTAGGGGAACCCAGGGCTTAATTGGTACATTTCAAGATCAATTAATTTCATGAATTCAAGGTTCTAGTCTCGCAACCCTTAGATTTGCACTATCAGGTGCAAGGATTTAATTCCCAGTAGAGTCAAATTTTATAATTTATACATTAAAATCTTTTTTAATCCACTCTCCTAGTGATTCTAGGTCTAGATAATAAGAACTATGATAACTGACAGAAAAAAATGATTGGGTTAGCCACCCCGAAAACATCTATGCGCAATACTTAATTGTACAAGTATATAGATTAAAAAATATGTATTTTCAACAAGACGGAGCTACCTGCCACACTGCCAAAGAAACTTTTCGACAGGCCAAGCCTAGAATTAAATTTTAACTGGCCTACAACACAAAAGAAGGGAAATAGTTATGGAACAAAACAAGTGTTTTTAGAATCAAAAAATGAAAACTTTGTAATTGAAATAAAACTCATACACACGGAATGTCATTGAACATTTTCTTTATGGCTAAAAAGAGGTTTTAAGCACAAATCTACGTACATCAGAAAATCTGTCGCTTCATACAAATTCTTTTTTCTGTTTTTGAAAACTTCTTCAAAAGAGGTCAAGAATGTACTAAGACAAAAGGAAGACCGAAAATATAGTCAAGCATTGGTTAGCGTCACATCGAATGTACATTGCTCCTTATTTTTACTTTAATAGGTACATCCGATGTGACCCTAACCAATGTCTAACTATCTTTTATTTGGAACAACAAACAATAGTTTTTTAGTCTATTCTAAACTTTTCTATTTGTGACTTTCACTTGTGAGAACTAAAATCTAGAAAAAACCAATTTTGGAGTCCTGATGTCGGAGTACCAAACTCTTAAATTACGCATTTTTCTTTTAATCGAGAGAAAGAAGGATTCCATACTTCGTTGCAATCAAATGATATTCTTATTGTAGACAGAGGTTATAGAGATGCCATTGAGTTTTTGGACAACTTTGGTATAAAGCAATATGCTTCATTTTCTGAAGAAAATCTCTGAAACACCCTAGTGCAAATCAGCCAGGGAATCAAAATTGATAACTAAAATAGGTAGTCAAAGCAAGGAATGGGCATATACGAAGTATGTAAAAGTTCTAAACAAGCTAGATAAATTCTGTCATTCACTGTCACCTATATCGATGAAATTCTTTCTGTAAAGCAGATGTCTTATTAATTAGGATTGAAAGAAGACGCGTTACTTACATCAGGTTCAGCGAAACAACACTCTAACCACAACTCTATCAATGATAGAACGTAAAAAGATCATTTTTCTTGGTTGAATTGATTATGAGCTCAACCAAGCTTTTTGACCTTGGAATGACTTGACCTTCTTGAATGACCTGAAGAAGATGTTAAAGGAGCTTAAAGAAGAGTATGAGGAAGTTAACATGGAGGCCCTGGGATTACAATCTCGCATCATAAAACTCCGAGACAAATATTCCCAGGACACGGAACAAGACGATAGGATAGGATCAAATAGGATCATCTGGATTCATAAAATCTGGTGATCAAGTCCGCCGGATTTTCAAGAGTTGAAACATAATTCCAGAAATCAACAGGGAAAATCTCACGTATTTTATTTACTAGATTGGATGAATTTTCTGGCTTCGTTTAAAACAATCCCACAAATGAAAATTCCTCGTTATACTTATATTCTTGCATAGAATTGCACTAAAAAAATCATTTTGTTATCTTTTGATATAATTTTGGCAAATATTTGTTGTTATTCTGTACATGCTGTTTGCTAGTGTTCCCCGTAAAATGAGGGTAGGTAATTTCAACTTGTGTTTGTTTCTCTTCGCGGGACAGAATTACACCTAAATGAATAAATGTTTATTAAAATTTTAGGAAGAGAACTTTTTTCTTGCCTTGTATAATAAAATTCAAATAGATTTAAAAAAAAAACCTTTAAAGTGTTTGAAGTTATTAAGAAATTTTGGGGTTAAAAGACTTTTAAGTTGGAATATTAATCAATGGGCCTTATTAAGCGACCAAGAAACCCTTGAAATCTTTGAATTTTGCACTGAAATTTCGAGATTTCAAACGAAATTCAAGGGTTTCTTGGTCGCTGAATAAGGCCCAATATTTGGGTTTAAAATAGAATATATTTATGCAAATAAATCAAAATTATTCGTAATAATTCTGCATCATTAAGACATTAATTGAAGAATTAAATCTTTCTTGAATTATGAATAATTTTCTTACTTTGTTGCCATTATATATTTTCGAGTTGATTTAAAAGAGCTTTAATTAACTAAAAACGCAAAAATCCTTAAAGACTGACAGACCCAGTCAATTAGCACAAACGACATTTGCTGACTCAACCAACAAGTCATGTAGTGTGTGAAAAAGAAAATTATGAATGACAACACTTACTTCCAGTTCCCCAAAATACATCTCGTGCCACCAAAATCTATTTCCTTTAGTCCTAATTGCTGATGAATCCATAATGAGATTATGGATTTACTATTAAATCCATATAAAGACAAATTTTCTTCTAATTTTTCACTCAATAAAATGACAGAAAAAAATAAACTTTATGCGCACTTTTCCACCTTTCCATATGCTCCACACCAACTACTCTGGTGCTCTCCTCACGGAGGCACGATTATTTATCCAATGAGACTTTCTCATATTGGTTTAAAAATAATATTCTCACGCAAAATGAAAATAAATAGAAGAGATGGCTTTTTAAATGTATCACACACACTGTATATTATTCTATCGCTGCTCTTTAACTCTGAAAACACCGCCACTGTGTGGCTTTTCCATCGCAAAACTTCTGCTAGAATAAACTTTTTTTCTCTCCCTGATACCCCACAGGTAGGTTACGTACGTATAGAGGAAGTTAGCAGAAGAGAAAGGGAGGATGTGTGTGAGTTTGGCTCAATGGACTGAAAAATTAAATAAAAATTGTCACATGTTGTGTTTATGCAAATAAGTATAGAGTAATTAGCACATTTTAATTATAGCTATAATAGAATAATTTTATATTAGAGCCCCACAGAGATAGGATATGAATTTCTATGTAGAGGCAGCAATAGTCATAACCCGTCAGAGATATTATGTGAAAATATCAATTTTATGTTTTAATGTTGTTCTGATAGTGAACTTGATTGTCAACCGGTTAATGTAACATATCCAATTTGCAGCATTATGTGTATAATGTTGTACTGTTGATGTTTACAATTAAATCTCTGATATAATGCCAATCAGATTGTGAATTTTATTAGAGGCTTATCAATATCTTTTCTACTCCAATTTAGTAATTAATTTATGCAGATAAAAATCATTGTAAATGGCACATATGACTAAAATAGTTGAGATAGCCAAATAAAGATCTCTTGAAGCAATAAAAGAATAATCAGATACAGAAAGGGGAAAAAATAAAATTTTTCTTTCATTAAAGGAATCAATTAAGCTTGTTTTAGTGATTTTTATTCTCGTTTCTTAGTTTTAATATTCTATGTATTTGTAGCAATCCTAGCAGCTTTACAATCCAGTAAATGTTAATCTGCTCATATAGTGATTGACCCCTAACTCGACGAAAACTGTGATGGATCAGATTAACTGCGTTTACCGCTGATTTTGGCTAACGCTGTATTGGTTAAATAGCTTGACGAGAGTAAGAAATCTATGCTGCTAATGTCATGAATATTTACAGGAATTGCTCAAATTAAAATTTAAAAACAATTTTTAGCTGCAAACTTTTTTTGAAAAAAAAACTCGGCTGCCAACTCGAGCTGACTTAAAATAGGCTAGCTTAGGTCTTTTATAGGCGCATAAATTGGTAAGAAAATGCAAGAGAGTGATAGGTTAATGAATAGGTAAAAGTTTAATAGATATTTATTGTTTAGTCGTAGCTTAACCAGAATAGAGTGAATATTAGACGTGTAAGGCTGAGAATTAAGGCGATTGGGGGTTGTTCTCCAAGACTTTTATCTATTAAAAACGTTCCAGTTTTAAGTACTTAAATGCCAATTTGATGATTCTTTTGATAATCTTCAGGCCTAAATTATTCATTTTCTAAAAATTCGTTTTTTTGTTGATTGTCTTGAATTTCTAAACGTTCCAAATCTTTTCTATTTTGGAGTTTGAAAGAATCAAGTTAAGTAGAGTTTTACGAAATTCAGCTCTTAGGAAACTTATGTACTTCTTATCTCTATAAGTCTCTCAATGATAACGTTTCTTGTATTGTATTACTTAAAGAAGAATCTCTTGGACATTTGATGAGCCTCATCCACGAAGATGCGAATTTATTTTCCTCTGGGTCATTCATTTCATAAATCATTTGCCCCTAGTTTGCAGATAAAAAATCACATCTAGGTCATTGCCACAGCAGAGTGCTGATTTTTTTTTATAAAACTAATCTCTGCTCTTTGGGATGCAGTGAAGAGCACCAGCTCTACTGACATTTGTACAAAATTGCTAAATGAATTGCTCTTATCTCATATTTTATTATGATACAGAGAGTTCTTTTGATGATCTTCTCCTCTCTAAGAAATACATAAGAAATGCCACAAACAGTAGCAAAATAAAAATTTCCACGAGAGCTTTCTGTTATCAGGGAAATTTTGGTAAACAGTCCAATTTATTTACAGACGTAGTGGATTAGAATGTGGTGTGTGATCTTATCAGGAAATTCAATTGGAAAAAAAATTGGAGCAATCGCCCACGTTTTTGAGGAATGACATGCTCACACTGTTAGCTGCTGCATTGTGGAAAATCAATGGATTTTCCTAATTTCCCTACAAAACTAATGCAAAATGGAGTGAAAATAAAATAAAAGTGGACTCACCTCACCAACGTAGAAGCCTGGCCTATTGCTTGTGGCCTGCTGGAGTCCTTGATAGCCAACTTCGAGCTCTGTGTACGACATTCTCAGGCGCTGCTGCAGTTTCTCCCTCCGGGTGATCGATAAAATTGCAAACTTCCGGGATGAATGACGCAGTACACGGAAGGGTCAACCCCTGACCCACACACCTGCCCCAACACACGCTCCCCAATCTCGTTCCTCTCCTCTGTCTGTATCAATTGCCAGCAAATTCGTACACTGCTGGGTATTTTTGATACATCACCGTACTCGTAATATTGGCAGAGACGAAAGGTGGTAAATATTTTTAGCGTTCATGTCGCGCCGGACATTGATTTTCTTTCCCCAATCATTTTTCAATCACTCCCAAACACTCAATTCTTCTGTATTTACATGAAAACTCTCCTAATATGCTAAAAGAGTAATTTAGAATGCTTTTCCAATCAACACAGGAATGTTTTCCACAATTTTTCTACACTTTTTTCTTGGCCTGGCGAATTTCCCTTTTTTTTCGCGAAACTTTGACCGGAAAACTCCGAAAGACAACAATTCGGAAATATTTTCGAGTCCGGAAGAAATGTCAAAGTTTCAATTTTTTAAACTTCAATTCCTCGTTTTTCGCGTGAATTCTGCTCGTGTGTGTGTGGGGGGAGGTGAATGTGTGCGTGAAAGTGTCTCAGCGGAGCAAAAATATTGTTTTGTGTTAATGAAAAAGGTGAAAAAAACGTATTTTCCGGGTTTTGCACAGTCTGGAAATGCTTGAAACCTCTAGTCAGGGTACCTAAGTGATTGGAAAAGGTTGCCCCAACAGCGCTGCAATGGCAGGGGTCTTGGGATATAGCCGCGAGGCCGTGAGGGTGCGAGTGAAGGTGAGGTGTCTGGAAAGTTTTTTTTTTGTGTTGTGAAAGTCACTAAAAATTCATTGAAATTCCCTCATAAAATGTGAAAATTAATGCAAATTGATTGTAAAACTCTTCTTGCAGAAGTACGAAATGAATTTACCGCCGGAATGGAGGAAGTTCTCCGTGGATCCACAAATAACATCCCTGGAGGTTCTCTACAGTATCCTGGCCAAGGCATTTGATCTCAAGACAGATTTCACCGTTAGCTACAAGGCAATTGATCCCAATGGTCAGGAAATCTACCTGTCAGTGCTGTCAGATTGGGATCTGGATGCGGCATTCCTCAGAGCGCACAATTACTCCATTTCCACGGCATCGGAGCCATGCCTGAACCTCCGGGTGGACATTAAGCCCTTCTCGGAGGCTCCAGATTGGGACAATACGAGCAATTCGAGCGCCACAGCAGCTCCCAAGGAGAATATGCTCAATCAATCGCTGGGAGCGGGTCAGCGGTATGTCCAGACGGTGCAGAATCGACTTCCGGGAATTCTTATGAACCAAATGGAGAGAACCTTCTCAATGGTTCAACGGGCATTCAATTTCATTGATGAACAGACAATTCTCCAACCTCCACGGCATCCTCTGACAGATGCCGAGTTCCGGGGAATGCTCGATTCCGTGGGACAAATTGTTCAGCCCTTCAAT
Source organism: Lutzomyia longipalpis (assembly GCF_024334085.1). NCBI lineage: Eukaryota > Metazoa > Arthropoda > Insecta > Diptera > Psychodidae > Lutzomyia > Lutzomyia longipalpis. The sequence continues at coordinate 29,326,273 of NC_074708.1, forward strand.
CTCCGGCAGGTGATCTACTTGGGGGGAATTGATCCGAGTTTACGACGCGTGGTGTGGAAGCACATCCTGAACGTCTATCCGGATGGGATGACGGGACGCGAGAGGATGGACTACATAAAGAAGAAGTCAGCGGAGTACTTCAAGCTCAGGGAGACATGGAGGGCGGCTGTGCAACGGGGGAATGTTGCCGGTGAGTTGGCGTACGTTACGAGTATGGTGAGGAAGGATGTCCTGCGCACCGACAGGCTTCATCCCTTCTACGCTGGCAGTGATGATAATCAAAATATTGCGGCTCTCTTCAACATTCTCACAACATTCGCTCTCAATCACCCATCCGTGAGCTACTGTCAGGGAATGTCGGACATTGCATCACCCCTCCTGGTCACAATGGGTGGCGACGAAGCACAGGCATTTATTTGCTTCTGTGCCGTCATGCGACGTCTCAGTGGGAATTTCATGCTCGACGGATTGGCAATGACACAGAAATTCACCCATCTCACCATTTCGCTCCAACACTACGACCCCGAATTCTACGAATACCTAAAGGCGCAGCAGGCAGATGATCTCCTCTTCTGCTACCGCTGGCTGCTGCTGGAGATGAAGCGTGAATTTGCCTTTGAGGATTCCCTACGAATGCTTGAAGTTCTCTGGAGCTCCCTCCCAGCGGATCCGCCCGAGAAGGAGCTGAAACTCTTCGAGAGAGAATTTGAGGTTACTCCGGAAATTGCAACTCCCAGCATCCCGTCAATCCTCCGGACACCCCGAGAGAATCCCTACACGAAAATATGTGCCCTACGACGGCAGAATTCAGCTGCATCGCTTCAGAGTCACCACATTAGCTACCCAACGAGCCCAGCTCCACTGGGTACCACAAAGCGCCTCAATCACAGCCTGGACGAGACCCTGGCGTGCCTAAGCCCCGATATTGGTAATCCCAAGAGCCACCGAAGTCTCGATGAGACGAAATTTGTCTTTCCCGAATGCCTCGCAAAGGATGATGAGATTGTCGAGGAGAAACCCATTGAGGATGAAGTTGAGAAGCCTCCAACGCCTGAGGAAGCGCCTCGAAGGCAACCAGTCAATCGGTATCCGTTTCAGAAGAAATCCGGTGGGCACTTCAAGGAGCTCAAGGAACGTCTAGCAGCGAGTAAAAAGGGCATCCTTGCATCCTTTGACAGCATTCAGCAGCAAAATAATGATCAGGGGCAGAAGCTGGTAAAGAATTTCAATGAATTCCTCAGCTTTGGCGCCAAAGTGGGGGAGAAAGGGAAAGACGAGGAGGATGGGCAGCAGCCCAAATTCACAAATCCCTTCGATCCACGCTGCCTCGATGATAGTCCGGATGATTCACAAGAATACTTCCCCATGACGACGTCAATGACGAGGGAATTGCGATTGGAATTGGAGAATCTCGATAGGCAGCTCTTCGGTCCGGACTTCCAGAAGAAACACTTCAATTCCCTCCTGGACTGTGACACACCCGGAAGTGGAGATTCTCTCAATAGTGGTGATAAGAATAAATCCCCGGGAATTGCCTACACCAAGCTAGAGACGAATTCTATTGAGGTAAAAGTTTTTAAATTCATTTTGATGGAGGATTTGTTTGCTAAATTCCTGGGTTTTTTTCTTCTAGGTCTGTGAGGATACAACAAAGGAGAGCTTATTCAATGGCCATCAGAAGGATCCGGGCTCGGAGAAGGTAACAAGTGGCACAACGGATGTATTCATCTGGGAAAATCCGCTGCATCAGCTCAATTCGGGAGCTGAGGATGAACGACAGGTAGCGGGTGTAAATCTAACCACACCCGATGAACAGACTGATCTGGAGTACGATGGGGAGATTGTGGATGAGACTAATGGTGGGAAATCAATTACACCCATTCGCCTGCTTATCCGGCGCAATGATTCCAAGCCAAGTAGCCGGAATTCCGTTGTGTACGGCGAAGAATCCGACTCTGATCGATCAGACAGTTGGAATGAGACGCATAAGCAGGCAGAATGTCGCGAAACAGTGGAAGTGGATCAGAGAATAACAGCCACGGCAACAATGACAAATTCATGCGAGGAAGCATCGGAAGCGAGCAATTCTGTGGCACCACCGAAAATTCCGGGAGATCTCCCGCCACCCGGTGAATTTGGCGGTGGGAATCCCTTCCTCATCTTCCTGGCACTCTCCCTCTTGCTCCAGAGTCGGGATTTTGTGATAAAGAGCAACATGGACTACAATGAGATGGCCATGCACTTCGACAAGATGGTCAGGAAGCACAATGTCACGCGGACACTCAATCATGCCCGTCGAATGTATGCAGACTACTTGAGATCCCAGAATACAGCCACGGGGACCGTGGGCAGGTCCGGGATTATCGGAACAGGCCGAAAACATTCCAATAGACTCTAAAAAAAAAGACGTAAGCTGAAAACTTTTGTTGTGATTCCATTGCGATATAAAGAGAGATTCTTTTCCCCCTCGCACTGTGATCTCGTCTGGAGATTTCGAATGCGTAAATATTCCGAAGATTTGTGCATTTTTCCAATTAAAAAAATTAAAACAAGAGTGTTACAAGGTAATTTTGCATTTTTATAATAGAATTATTATGACCCTAAATATGCTTTATAATCGTATAAACGTGATTTATTGTTCCTAGTTATGGCATTTTTTACATAATGGAGAAAAAATATTGTAGCTATTTAAGATTTATTTATGTGAATAGAATTTTGTAATTTATATGCTCAGTATTTTTTTCGAAATCTCCATCGAAGATCAGCGGAAGATTCTTCCAGATAAAAAACGGTGTAATTGATTTAAAAAAAATTAATCTCCAAATTACTTATAATTATGATATAAATCTATGAAAAAAAATCAAACTAATGCTTTTTTGATCTCAATTTGATCTATAAAGCAAGATCGAGAATAAAATTTTGGATGAAAAGGAATTTATTCGATTTTGCAAGGAAAATTCTTTATTTTAGGAAATAATCGGGAGACGCGTAAGCTTGTTAAGGATCAAGAAATAAATTGTCAAACAGAGTTTCCGTAGTTCACTGGTATTAACTGAGATATTCTAACAAAGATTTGTTAAAAAATGAGAAGAATGACGTCACTATTGTGCTTTTTAGCTGTGATTCTTTCTTAAAAGAAGCACAGCTTCTGTGTACACTCTAAAATGCAAAGTCGTCAGATCGGGCTCAAACTTGGGATGAGCACGAATTAGGGTCCCCACATTCCAAAAAACGTATGCGCCAAAAATGTGTCCGGCCGGCCGGCCGGCCGGAATATAACGCAATATTGCAAGAGAACGGTAATAGATAGAAACTTGCGGTCAACGGCAAAGTTCATATATCAGGTGGAAGACATCCGATTATGAAGTCAAATCCAACCCCCCACCCCCGCGTCCGCCATTTTGAATAACCTCAAAATTTTGTTTTCGTTATATCTCAGTCACTATTATAGCTAGAGGTCTGAAATTTTGATATGTTGTAGGGGCCATCAAGACCTTTCCAACGATACCTCATTTTCGAAAATCGGTCAAGCCGTTTAGCCAATATGGCCGCCACAATTTTTCATCGAAAATCGGCCATAACTCGAGAACGGCTTGACCGATTTTGATCAACTCGGGCTCAAATGAAAGATATTAATGAGCCCTACAACTGCTCGGAACATTGCAAGTTCAAGAAATGACCGCAAGTGGCGCTAAAATCGAAAACAAAATTTTCGATGAGTTTTCGATGAATATCTCGAGCACCGCTTTATAGAATTGCTTCAAATTTTGATATGTTATAGTTGACTATAGTATCTATCACCATGCCAAAAATGAAGAAAATCTATGTAGCCGTTCCGGAGATATCGCGTTTTAAAGTTTACATGTCATATCTTGAGTTGCATAAGTCCAACGCCCCGCGAAGCGGGGCGTTTTATATACACATATAAAATAAAATAATATATATATATAAATGCATAGATATATACATTATATATATACACATAAAAATGCAAAGATAAAAATTAAATATAGCATGGATGGAACAGTATAAAGCGAAAGAACGGTAAGTAAAACTTACGGGCTGTGATTCTTTCTTTGTCAGTGAAATGTGAAATTAACGGAAAATTGAGGATGGGCAAATTTTGAGGAAGGCTTTCTCGCGTACCGAATCACAGCCAACGCCCACAATTAAGGCTTCTCACAAATTATCTGCGCGTTGGCTGTGATTCGGTGCGCGAGAAAGCCTTCCTCAAAATCCATACTCATGTTAAATATTAAATCATAATGTTGTACACCAGGAATATGTAAAATTTGAGTGTGTGAATAAAATTTATTATTATTATTATTATTAAATTTGCCCATCCTCAATTTTCCGTTAATTTCACATTTCACTGACAAAGAAAGAATCACAGCCCGTAAGTTTTACTTACCGTTCTTTCGCTTTATACTGTTCCATCCATGCTATATTTAATTTTTATCTTTGCATTTTTATGTGTATATATATAATGTATATATCTATGCATTTATATATATATATTTTCCAACACATGAAGTCAGATTATCCCAACTAAGAAAGTTGGGTAAAGGTTTTGTCGATTTCTTACTCTTTCTTGATCCTCAATAAGATCAATAGTACCTTGATTGGTCCCTAGAATAAGGAGTTTTCCTTATGAAAGCGGGTAAAATCCTGTGATGATTTAAATAATTTTTTAAAAGAACAAAACAGAAACATGATCAAAATAGCAGACCGAAAAAATGAGGTGATCGTAACAAATCAGGATGGAATCAACAGTTGATCCCATATCCTGTATTCAGATGTAATGCGTATGCAATATTGTGCACCCGCACCATGTAAGCAATTAACTGATATTCATAAATAAAATACTGGCTTGTCTTTCGATCTACAACATTTTTTTTTAGTTCCCTTTTTAAAGTTTTTTTTTGAGAATTTTTAGGTGAAGTTAAGAGGTGTTAAAGAGTACTGTGTACGATATTTCGAATGTTGAATTTCCTCGTCATGACCATTAAGAAATAGTTCTGACTTTAGCTCAATAATAAGTAGATTTATAATAAATAACTAGGTATCCAAAACAAAGCATTTTCAAAAATGTAAATCAAAACAAACCATAAGTCCTTAATTAATTTTACAAGTGTTTTACGAGAAAATAACTTTTTTCAATTATTTACAACTAGCCTTCAAAGAAAATACAGCTTCTGTGTTTTTTTTTCTTTGCTCATTTCCTTATCTCCGCATTGGTTTATCAGTTCCTCCCATAAATCTCCAATAATGAAATAAAAATATTGATTCTGTACACGATTTTATTCTCAAGATATTTTTTTGAATAAATTTGCTAAGTAAACAATAACACAAATTATATTTCTTATCATTTTCTTATCGCTAAACATCGCAGAATTTTTTTTAATCATTGTAATTATTCTTGAATTTCTATAATTTTTCTGAAGACCAAAATCGAAAAACATTTTTTTTTAACTTACAGAAAAAATAATTAGAATAATAAAATATTTCTTATTTCTTTAATTAAACGTTTGCAAAACTATTCATTTTTGTGCCAATAAAATATTCAGCAATTCGGGATCTCTTTTGAACTCCGCATTTCTCTCTTTGATCCATTTATCGTATTTAGAGATCATTTCCGGAGTCATTTCTTCACGGAATGAGCCAATTTTCCCCTTTCTCATAAACTTGAAGGTGGAATCTCTGTCTGCTTTGGTAAGAGTCGATAGAGCGTCGAGACGACCGTCAAAGTTAACGGATTCATTGTCTTAAAAATTAATTAATAAATTATTTTTAAAAAACGATCAGATGAAATAATATTTTAATAACAAATTTATTCGACTACTTACTGGCCATATTCCCAAAGGAAAGATGATCCGCGAGACTTTTTACTTGCTGATCAGTGAGAGACTTCCCAAGAAAACTCGAAGTCTTTCGAATCATTCCAGGAAGATCTCGTTTCAGATCTTCATAGGTGATGAAAAAAATATTTTCCTCATCCTTCATGTTCCAAAAATCACTCATATGAGCATCAAGAGGACCAAAGATAACTGTTAGGAAAATAAAGAATTTTTTGACAAAATTAATTAATTAAGAAAATTAAAGACTTACTAGCATCTTCAAGGAAAGCTTCCAAAAAGTCCTCTAAAGTTTTTTTGTAGCCAAAAACGTTTCTGTAGAGATGATAGTAGGAAATTGCCGTGTCCTTAATGTTCCTTCCAACATAGACAATTTTAGGCTTGACCGTCCACATTCCCTTTGGAAGCAGAGGTGCGGCGAGATGTGATTTAATAACGCGCGGAGAGGGCAATTTTGCGATACTTTTCATATTTTCCGTGTTATTTTTGAAACTAAAAATTGATCCCCATCTACAAAAAATAATTTAAATGATAAAAAAAAACTTTTATTTTAAATTTTAAAAAATGAATTTTTAAACTAACTCAAGGTATGGAGATCTTTCATAGAGTTCGGCACACTTTTCCCTCTCAAAGATTAAATCATTGCAAATTTGATAAACCATTTCCTGTGTCCATGTTGTTCCGGTTTTAGGGAAACCCAGAACGTAGACATCTTCATGACGAACCTCAAAGCCCTCAATTTTCTCCACACTGTCCACATGTCGGGATGGCAGGAAAAAGGGCTGATGGCCCCACTTTGCCGAGAGATCAACATCCGGACGACGTGAATGATGGACACGAACGAAATCCTGCGTATCAAAGTATTCAGCTTTCTTCACTAAATCCTCGTTAAGTAATTTTTCAAAAGTAAAAGACATTTTTTTTTGCTTTTAATTTAATCGACTTGAACGGCCACGTATTCCAAAATGTACTGAAGAATAAAGCAGCTACAGTTGCATATTTGTAGGAATACAACATTGAGATACTTAATCATTATCATTATGTACATAAATGGGATTTATTCGAGATTTTGTTCAATGGGTTTGGGTGATGGGAGGGGTCTTATAACTTAAGTATTTTCTCTTTTGTACGTACTTTTAAAGCTTTATCTGAGTTCATTAACTTGTTTGACCCTTAATTAATTAAAATTTAATAATTCATTGAACCAAAACGATCAAAGTTAATTAAATCAATTTGTTGGCATTTCGTTTTCGGGCACAGAGTTCCGATTTTGATTTTTTTTAGGATCATTCTTTGAGATCAAAAATTTAAAACTTGACGCGTTTTGTTTGAATTTAATCTTCAATTTGGAGAAATGAAGCAGATTTCTCAGCAGAACCATTTTCAGCCTCTTCAAGAGTATCGGTAGTATCCTTCACGGAAGATTCCGTTGTTGAGTCATCTGTAGAGTCATTCTCACTATCGTTTGGAATTTGATCAGCATGACAGAGTTTTAGGTGATTTGTTAGTTCGAAACTCCGTGTGAAGCCATATTCGCAGTATCCACATAGAAACTGCTTGTTCCCGGTATGTATTAGCCTGTGATAGCCCATTTTGTGCTTATGCTTAAACTCCTTGTGGCACAGATCGCACTTGAAGGGTTTACTGGTCATGTGAACATCCAGATGACTTTTCAGATCATCGAGGCTCTTGAACTTCTCCAGACACACGCAACAAGCAATTTCCTCACTTGTTGGATTCTTCTTACGTCTGTAGGCTTTGGGATCGGTGTACATCTCACCGCATTTATCACACATTTTACGACGTTGACTCTCTGGCACGAATTCCATTTGAGCCTTCCTGGCTAATCTCAGAATTTCTCCTTCAACATCCACTCCTTGGGATTTGTGTGCCTTTATGTGATCTTCAAGGATACCCAAACGTACGAATGTTTTGGTGCAAACCGGACAGGTGTGTTTGTAGCGTTTGGGGGTAATATGGGTAGCCATGTGAGTTTTCAGGATGTCCTCACTTGCAAACATCCTATTACATTTCTGGCAGTAATGCTTTCGCAGCTTTTCATGATCCCACAGTATGTGCCGGATTAGACTTTTCCTGTCTTCGCATCGCATTTCACATTGAACACAGAGATGTTTATCCTGTTGATGAGTCACCCTGTGTCGATCTAGGGTCATTTTCTTATTAAATGACTTTTCACAGTACGGACATGGAAACTTCTTAGCAGGAGACTGCTTCGTTGGAAGGATGCCTATGTCCATCTCATAAATATGATGGCTTTGGAGAATCTCAATGAATTCTCTGTGTTCTTCCTCGGGGAAGCTTTGAACTTGGTAGTCTTCGTATTCATCAACATCCTCTTCTTCATCCTTTATGTCAATTGGATCGATTGGCATCGTGGTAGAGGACAATGGATCACTTGGAGAGATCGCCTCAATGGGTTCAATGGCTTCAAAGGGATCTTCTGTTTTAACATCAACTTCCATCTCAAATCCTTTCTCATCTTTCCCCTGAATTTTTCCAAATTGCAATTCAGTTAATTTTTTGCGAGTATTTATGCATTGACTCCAGAACTCGTACATTCCTTCCAGATTATTTTCACAGGCTGTGCAAATAAATTTGTAGACTGTGTGGAACTTTTCATAGTTTTCATGATCCTGTAAATAAAGCAAATTCAATCAAATTAACAAAAATTAATTATTTTAATTGAGAAGTTTTTACGTACTTGATCAAGTTGAATTCCTTCAATTTCACTGAGCTTCCTGTAGAGATGTTGATTCTCCGGCAACATAATATTAATCAGGAACTTTGTATCCTCGCAAATTCGACAAATATCCCGCGGAAAATTGTTAATTTCACTCATTTTCCAAACTAGCAAAATTATGCTGCAAAACGCAAAACCGGAGCATAATGTAAACAAAAATCAGCTGACAGAACTGTCAATTTTTCCAAACAAAAACAAATCAGAAGCGTAGCATTTAAATTAATTTTCCTTAATTTTTCACCAAAAAGAGAAAAATAATGAGTGGAAATGAATTAAATCCATCAGTTTGTCGTATTTGTGGTGAAAAGGATTTTCTGGTTGATATTTTGAGCGATGAAAATTATCACTTGTTCGGGAAACTCAAGGAAATCGAAGGCGTCATTGTAAGTTTTCAGATTTTTTCGCGCCTACTCTTTTGTTAACTGCCCTGGTTCTCCTGGTTCTCATGTCTGATTATCAAATTTGCAGAAGAAACCAGCACAGGTGGAAAGCTTCGATGAACTGTTCAAATTCATCTGCCGGGGATGCGAACATGCCTTGGAAGGATTTTACGAGTTTCGCTCTAAGATCCGGAAAATGCGGAGAAAACTCACAAAAGCAGCGATGACCGGGAGAATAATGGCTCCTCCACCTGAAAAGGGATTTCCCATAATTCTCGCTGAAATCCACAAGGATCAAGTGAGGAAAACACAACTTTTCTATGGAAATGTTATCCAGGAAGAAGGATTTCCTGAAGAAGAGCCTACTGAGCAAGATGGACTTGTTGGCCAAGCAGCTACCGAGGAAAGTATGATCGTCGAAGAAATATTTGCTGGAGACAATCTCGAAGAGAAATCCGAAGTTATGCCTGAACCAGAATTCATTATGATGGATTACATGGAGGAAGTAGAGAGTTCTGGTCCAGAGGACGAGATGCCTTTTGAAGAATTTGAAAAGAAACTCTCCGCAAAATTGGGTGAAATGAAAAAGACTCCTGTAAAAGGGCAGGAACAATCTGAAGAGGATGTTGAAGAAATTCTCAGTAGGATACTTGAGAAGGCCAACAAAAAATCTCCCGGGGATAAAACGTTAGAACCAGTCAAGAAAATTGTTCAAAATATCTTAGAAAAAACAGCCAGCGGGGAATCCACAGACAGCCTACCGAGGAAGAAAGGAAAGTTCTCCGGAAGTTCATCAGCGAAGCTTGCAATATCCATAAAAATTGAGTCAAACTTAACACCTCAACGCCTGGAGGAAAGTACTTCGTCAATATCTTCATCTTCCGTTAAAAAATGCCGCATTTGTGGACGAGCTTTTGCACTTCGGTCCAACTATGAGAATCACATGAAAATCCATCAAATCAACCAGAGTCCTGGCAATTACAAGTGCAGCTTCTGCGACAGAGTCTATAAATCCCGTCTTAACTGGGAAATCCACGAATTGACCCATAAAACCGACGAAGAGGGTACAGAGGAGCAAATTCAAGAACTCAGAGCAAGACGTAGTGCCGCTCTAGCGAAATCCATGAAGAAACTCTCGAAAACTCAAACAGTTCCCAACGTTGGAAAGAATTCACCGCCAATGACGATGGGAGGAAAATGCAAAACCTGCGGACAATCATTCAAAAATAGTCGAGCTCTGCGGGCTCATGAGAGGGGGCACAGCAATGAGGAGAAGACTGATACAAAATTCCGATGTATCTTCTGTATGCAAGAGTTCCGAAGTAGGGGTCTCATGAGGTTCCATCAGGCACACACTCATCTCAATGTTGAAATGTAGTTCTTTAATAAAGAGAATGTTTTTTTTAAAAAGATTTTGTCCTTCTATCACTTTTGCTTCAAATTGTGCGATGACGTAGACTAGAGCGATCAAGGAATAGAAGTGTAGAACTGGGAAATCGTGGAGTGGGATAGAAAAGCTGGAGGCTTTAGATCAAAACCTAGCCACAGCCTTTGATGAAAAGTTGATTTGAATAAAATGTAATCAAAAAGGGTTTTATTCAAATATCTTTTATTATATCATTCTCAAAAAAATACACTACATACATATATATTTTTTTAAACTAATCAAAAATAAAAATAAAAAAGTAAAATAAAAATATAAAAAAATTCGATAAAATTTAGAAATGATGATCTTAAATTAAATTTTGACTAGCTTTTTACTTATCTGAATTTTAGCCATTCTAAATAATGATTTTATGTTGCTCTATGATGCTAAATTTTTGTTTGATTATAGTACTATGATATAATTATGTACTTTAATGACGAAGCCCTAATTTTGTGGCTTCACGTCCAAAAATGCATTTCCTTTCATTCTGATAAAAGTTCCTTATTAGGCAACTTTTAGTATTTTTTTTATCCTTAAATAAGACATTGTACTGTGAGTCTTAAAATTTATTTTATGCATTTTTGTTTTATACTTTTAATGCAAATACTTTTGAATATTCATGCAATTTTTTAATTAAATCATGAGCCTCGCAGCAGCATTAGACCTTTTTCTCTTTTTCTTCTTTTCATGCAAATTAAGAACTGGCTTTACTTTGAAAGTAAATAGTTTTTGTGAACTTTTCGAGTCAATTTTAATCTTAATCTTTTCTTACTTAATTAAAATGTATAAGCCTAATTTTTAATCTTTTTTTACAACTAGTAATGTGAGGGAATCAAGCTAAAGATCAAAATAAACTTCTATTCAATTTGATCTAAAAATATTCTCAAGTTCAAAGTGAAAATGATTTTTTTTTTGCTTTTTTAACGTAACCCTTAAGGTCCGCGATTGATCTAGCGAGCTGATTGAACTAAAAATAAATTTTGGGGGTTTCTTTGAGCTCAAAAGACATTTTTGGCCAAATAACCCAACTGAAAAATTTACGGTTTTCGTCCTTCCTGATGCTGTGAGTCCTTGGGGATGTTCTTTTGTGATCATAAAATAATCAGGGATTGTAAAGACATAGTCTTGTACTAATTTGGACTCAATATTTAAAGAAATAACTATACAAAATGAAATATTTTCAAAATCGAACCTTTGGGTCAGCGTATGATCCAATGGTCCTTAAAGGGTTAACCAAAAGATAAAAATAGAAGGATTCAGTTCAACTTTGGATAAAGATCTCTAAGGATCTATCTAACTTTAAGGTTTAACTTCCAGAAATATTTTTTTTCTTGAATAAAAAGTTCTAATCACTTTAACTTGATACCCCCTTGCAAGTCTCAACTCACCTTTAGGGATTCCCGGGACTCCATTACTCCTTGACTTCCCTGGCTGACATGGGTTTATGCTCCTCACAAGTCCAGGTCATCAACTTTTATTCTCCACGACGTGTAAATTGGTTTCCTTGGGAGTTGTTGCAATTTACAGTCATGTAGATTCTCCCGTGTGCAGCCTCATGTGGACCTTCAGGCTCCTCCTTTCGGCAAAAGCCTTCTCGCACACGACGCACTTAAAGGGCTTTTCACCTGTGTGGACACGCTTGTGGGTCTTGAGGTGAGCACTCTGCCGGAAGGCCATGCCGCATGTGTCGCATTTGTACGGCTTCTCGCCCGTGTGGACACGCATGTGAGTCTCGAGGACGAACTTGAAGGAGAAGCACTTTTTGCAGATGTCACATTCAAAGGGTTTCTCCCCTGTGTGCGTTCTCAGGTGATTCTGATGGATGGCTGCTGTATTTGAGATTTTGCCACAGAAGGAGCAGATGCAGATGACTTTCTTCGCCTTGGAACTGTCACTCTTGAGGCGCTTCTTAATCTTATCCGTGCGCTCCTCCGGTGGGATGTGCCGCAGCTTGTGCAGCTTGAGATACATCTCAGTCTTGAAGCGCTTCCCGCAGATGTCGCACTGGAATTTGATTTTACTGTGAACATTGTAGTGGGATTTGAGGGTGGTTATTTGGGCAAAGCCCTTCCCGCAGATGGTGCAAAGATGATTCCGGAGCTTCTCATGGATGTCCTCAATGTGACGGCGGAGGTTTTGTTTTGTAGAGTAGACCTGATTGCAGTGCGTGCAGACATTCTTCTTGGACACCAAATGCACAGCACGATGTTTCGTGAGGAAGTAGTGATTCTTGAACGTCATGTCGCACTGATTGCACGAATAGGAATCCTTCCCCTTTGCCTTCTTCACCTTCTCGTGGATGTCTTCAATGTGCCGCCGGAGGTTTTGCTTCGTTGAGTATTCCTGCCCACAGATGGGACAGACATTCTTCTTGACAGTCGTATGGATACCCTGGTGCTTTGTGAGGTAGTAGTGATTCTTGAACGTGAGCGGACACTGATTGCACTGATAGGCTTTGTCCTCTCGCACCTTTTCCACCTTCTCGTGAATATCCTCAATGTGACGCTTGAGATTCTGTTTTGTGGAGAATTCGTGATTGCAAATGGAGCACATGGTATCCTTTGAATCGAGATGTGTTGCCTTGTGCTTTGTGAGGTAGTAGTGATTCTGAAAGCTTTCATCGCATTCACTGCACTGATAACTCTTATCAATGGATTCTCTCTTCCTCAGCCTTCGTCGTGGACGTTTCTCTTCCTCTTCATCATTCTCATCCTTCTCCTCCTCCTCCTCCTCTTCTTCCTTTTCCTCACTTTTCTCCTCAGGAGCTCTATCCTCGACTTTTACCTGAAGATAATCCATGCAGTTTTCATCAAAACCATCCTCGGAATCATCATCATCATTGTCATCGCAGTAAATTGTATCCACGGGATATTCCGTCTTGACAAAAACATCCTCAATGTCAAAATCTCTCGGAGTGGATTTTCCCACCTTGGTGGTGGTGTTGTCTGCCAGCAGATCCTTCCAGAGTTTCTCATAAGTTACCTCGCATTTCCTCTTGAATTCATGCAGTTCCTCCACTCTGTCCTTGCAGTCATAGCAAACATATTTGAACGTATTGGTCGTGTCCTCCTCCTGCAAAATACCCAAAAGGAAGTTAATTCAGCAAATAGTTCGCATTGGGCCCCCAGAGCCCCTGCAAACCCCATTTGTTTACACGGGAAGGAGTAATTTTTACCTTGAAAGTGGCAATTGCCTGGAGCTTGTCATAGATGTGCTTGTGCTTTTCCGTGAATATATCCAGGAGATCATCTTCGGTCTCACATATTCGACACACATGGAACTCACTGGCCTTCCTCACACCCTTTGGGGGCAACAAATGGCTCAAGGGGAAGTCTTTTTCACTCATTTTTTGTCCGATTTTGTAAATATTTTCATTTTTTATTTTTATTTTGATGGAGTTTAGTTTCAGAAATTTCCGCTGCAAGGCGCTGTTGGTAATTGTAATTTCAAGAGAAAAGGAGGATATTCACGTCTATATGGATTTTTGGGATTTTTTATTTCTTTTTTTAATCTGATTTTTATAAAAAAAAAACATCCTTTTTTAAAATTAAAATTAAGGAAATTAAAGACAGTTTTACCATAAAAATAATTATGTTTGTACTGAAGACATTGCAGAGCCCAATTTTAACATTAAACTTACGTTTTTTCATGCAATTGAATGCACTTACTAACGTGCGTTTTGCACATTTTTATATCCCTGAAGCGCTTTGAGCAGATGGAACAATTATATGGCATTTCTCCGGTGTGTATCCTCATGTGAACAGTACGATTCCCATTGGTCGTGAAGGCTTTGTCACAGAAATTGCACGGATAATTCCTCTCGCCAGCGTGCATCTTCAAATGTCGCTGCAAATGGGCGAGTTGCTTGAAGGATTTGGAGCAGATCTCGCACGTGAATGGCTTCTCGCCTGTATGAACCCTCTCATGGTGCTCCAGTCTTTGGTGAGTTTTGAATTCTTTCGCGCAGTACGAGCACGGATACATTGCTTTTTGAGATCCTGAGAATTCCTTCAGGTGCTGCACAAGGGCATCCCGTCCGATGAACGTCTTGCCACAGTGCTTGCAGATGCAGGGTTTAATCCTTCGCTTTGATGGCTCCAAATGGATGTCCATGTGCCTCTTTAGATTCCTCTCCTGTGTGAATGTTTTATCGCACATTTTGCAAGGGATTCGTGGGCGATTTTCTTCATGAGTTTCCTCATGTTGCGTTAATTTTGGTATGGAGGAACACTTCCTGCCGCATATGCGACACAGGAAGTGCAGCAATTTCAAGTGAGTCACATTTATATGACGCCTCAGGCTGCCTTTAGATTTGAATTTTTTATCACAGTGAGAACAAATAAATGATTCGATTTTGGACTTTTTCGCCGGGCGATCCGTTCGATATTCCTTAAGACGACGATCTATCTTTTTTATAGGCCGATCGCTAGCAGTAGATTCAAGTGATGTATCCTTGACGTCTTTGTTCCTTTCATTTATTCTATCAGGAAGGAAAACTTCCTCAAACCTTTCGTAGTACGTGGTTTCCTCTTCCTTCTCAATTTTTTCAATTGTATCCATGCAAGTGTCCTCAACGTTCTTTTCATCCTCTAAAATGTACAAAGTAATACCACAATCCCCTGAAATCCCATCCATTTCATCAAGGAATGTTTTATAAGCATTCTTGCAGCGAATTTTGAACTTCCAGAGTTCATCAAGTTGATCCTTACAGCCCATACACATCCACTTGAGCCACTTGCTGTACTCTCCCTGGGAATTAAATGAATATTAATTAATTAAAAGTTCTTTGATCACGCTATTAGATTCTTGTTTACCTCAGAATTTGTCACTGCCTGGAGTTTCTCATGGATGTGATTGAATTCCTCCATCCAGGTATCAATGAGATGTTGTGTCGTTTCACACAGTTGGCACTTTTTCTCTCTCTTCCTGCTTAAAGCGGACATTTCTTATCAAAAATTTCCTTAAAATCTTTAAAAATGCAGTTAAAAATAATTCCCGTAAAAAACAGCTGTTCTAAAATCAAAACAAACATTGATTAATGATTGTTTACTGTTTTTATGGCGTTCCGGGTTATGAATCGGGAATAATTCAAATGGAAAACGACCACTTTTTTCAACGGCGCAAATTTTCCAAAAATGCATTTTTTATTGTTTTTCTCCCAATTTTTTGGGCACAAAACACATTTTTGGAGCTCCTGGGGCATCTCGAAGTGCTCCGGGGCTATCGGGGAGCCCCTCTGGGCAGAAATTGGGGCTCGCACAAATTTTGACGGTTGGGATTAAAATTTCGAAACTTTGACGGTTGGGGATTTTACACGCACTTTTTTTTCCCGGAAATGGATTTTCGCGAACTTTCCGGATTTTCGATAAAAATCGACGCGGCGTCGTCGTCTAAGCCCGAAAAATGCAATTTCCCTGGAAAATTCGGTGGAAAATGCGAGAAAATTGAGAAAAACTGATCGTACGAGCGAGACGGATAACGATGAAATAGCATGTCCTTTTCTCATAAACTAACAGTGCCAAAAGGAAGCAGTGGTGACTTTTGGAACAACATTTAGGGCGCCAATTTCAGGTGTCATAAGAAATTCTCCAAAATACAAATTTTTTTTTCACTAAAACGTAAATTTCGCATAAAATTGATTTATTTCTCTTCAAATTTTCAATAAATTGATGTTGTGAAGTGGAAATCTGGTCGTTTCGATCCGGAAGTATTAACCAACTCTCTCAAGGTACGTCTAAATCGTCTAAATCTGAGAAAAATCATTATTCTCTTGTAAGTTTTGTTTTATTTATCAACAATTCCTTTGTGTCTCTATCGTCGTTTCATTTTCATATCCTTGTGAGCATTTTTTGCTGTGATTTTTGCACATTTTTAGTTCATGGAACCTCCTAGGGCAGGTTGGGCATTTATAGGGTGTTTCCCCCGTGTGGATACGAATGTGCACCGTCAGGGTTCCTTTGGAGGTGAAAATCTTCTCGCAATGCGGGCATTTGTGGCTCTTCTCGCCAGTATGGACAATCATGTGGGTGTTTAGGTGGCACTTCTGTCGGAAGGCCTTTGAGCAGATTTCACATACAAATGGTCTCTCCCCGGTGTGACTTCGTTCGTGTATTATCAATTGGGCAGGCAATTTGAATTCCTTTGGGCAGTAGGAACAGACTTTTCGTCTACTCCCCCGAAGGACTCGCCCGTCGATTGTGATTTCCGAATGAGATTCCATGTGTTTGAGGAAGATTTCTTTAGTTTTGAACTTCTCACTGCAAATCTTGCATTGTCGCGTATTTTGTCTCTTCTGCGAAGGATTCAGGTGGATTTGCAGATGTCTCTTCATATTCATTTCCCGCGTGAAGGTCTTATCGCATAGATTGCAGGGGAAGCGGCTGGGATTTTCAGCATGAATCAATTCATGTTGATTCAGTGCGTATTTCGTGTAGCACTTGTAGCCACAGGATTCACACAGGTAGGGTCGTAGATTTAGGTGTTTTCTCCTAATGTGGCCCCTTAGATTGTTTTTTGATGATAATTTTTTGTGACAAATTGCACATGTACACGGGAGGTTGTACGTTCTGGTTCTTTTTCTCCTCTCATTTTGGCTTCTTGTTGTGTCTTCAATTGATTGAATGAGTCTCTCTGATTGAACTTCTTCTGCTATTGGTACTTTCTCCACACCCTTGATTATTTCTCTTCTGCTGATTCGCTTCATTCTCTCCCTTTGTAGAATATTGGATTTACCCGCTCTTATCCTTAGTTTTTTCCTTTCAGAAATTAAATCTTCTTCCGGTTTGTCAGAAATCTCAACTTCTTCGAGTACCACAAGATCATTCCTCTCTGAAACATCCATTTTCACGAGAATTGTTTCAAATACTTCACCAAAACAATCCTTTCTTGCTTCTTCATTTCCAATTTTCCCTAAATTTCCTCCTTTATTTTTTTCTCCGTAGTTTTGTTGATCATTTCTTGCATTTTCCATTTCATCCAAAAATAATCTGTAAGCATTCTTGCATTGAATCCTGAAATTC
Source organism: Lutzomyia longipalpis (assembly GCF_024334085.1). NCBI lineage: Eukaryota > Metazoa > Arthropoda > Insecta > Diptera > Psychodidae > Lutzomyia > Lutzomyia longipalpis. Next base: position 29,343,714 of record NC_074708.1, read on the forward strand.
CATAAATTGTCAAGTTGCTGTTTGCAGTAGATGCATATAAAACGCAGCCAATTTGTGTAGTTTTCCTGAAAATCAAGAAAACTTTTGAGATTTTCCTTAAATTCTGCTTTAAATTGAGAATTTTCACCTCAGAATTGATCACAGCTTGAAGCTTTTCATGAATGTGATTGAACTCCTCCATCCAGGTATCAATGAGATATTCTGCAGTATCTGTGCATATTCGACACTTTTCTTCAATTTCCCCCACATTACGGGACATTGTGGAGCTTTTCTTTGCAGATTTTTCAACAAAATCACATAAAAATTTATTTATTATGTTTTTATGTTTTTCTTTCATTGATTTTTTATCCGTCAAATTCCATGACAGCTGTCATTTCCATCGTACGAATGATGCGAATTGTTTATTTTTGTTTTGTACCACAAAATTAATTAAATTCCGTGTAAAAGTTTTAATTAATGATAAAAAATGAGTTTATTATGTGACAAAATTGATAAATGCCGCATTTGCGATGAAACGGAGGGCATAATTGATATTCATCTGGAGGAATTTAGTGATGTTCATGAGAAACTCCAAGCCATAACCAATTCCGAGGTAAAGATTTTATATCAGAAAACTTTCCAAAATTGTTTTTATCAATAGATTTTCCTTTATTTTTCAGGAAAAATACAACTATTGGATTAGATTTATGTGCTTAAATTGCAAGACACAGCTTGAGTATCTCTGGGACTTTATGATTCGTTGCAGGAACGCTTACAGTATGTTTGTGGATGAAATCGAACTGGAACTGACCAAATTCAAGAGTGAATCCCATGATGATTTCTACGTGCATGGAGATGAAATGGATATAATAACCGTTGAGGAAATCTCGGTGGAAAATGAGGAAAAGTACGAGGAGAAGGAGGAAAAGTATGAGGAGAATGATGAGGAAAAGTACGAGGATAAGAATACGTACAAAATGTTTTTGGATGATGTGGAGGACAGTGAGCAAGCCACAAAAACTGATCACCTGTACTCGTGTCAACCACAAGAGAATGAAATTAAAACGGATGTGGAGGTGATTGAGGAGCAGGAGATTGAAATTCTGCAAACAGATGATTTTGAAAGCTTCAGACCGGAGTTTTTTGGCAATGAAGATGATGATGTGTCCTTGGATAGGTCTGCAACTGATACCGACCTTAAGGACTCAATGGAACTCCCCGAGGAAGTGGAAGAACCTCTAACATCGTTGCAGATGACGGATTCAAAGGAAGAGTTGATGCGTCGAGCAATTTTGAGTGTTCAAATCCAGAATCGCCAGGATGAGTCTAAGAGCCACAAAGGACGTGGGACATTGAGTGAGAATGAACCAGGATTCAAATGCTTGATCTGCAAGAAGATTTACACCCAAAAGTCCGGTGTAAGGCAGCACATAGCGAGGGTACATCTGAAAATCCAGCCCTACATGTGCAAGGTCTGTGGGAAAATGGAAACGCATCTCTCAAAGCTGAGAGATCATGAATTGTCACACGAAAAAATAGCTAGATTCTCATGTGAGTTCTGTGGGAAGAAACTCACCAAAATGATGGCCCTGAAGAGGCACAAGGAAACAATTCATTTCGAAGAGATGCGTCTGGATGAGAAGCCATTCATTTGTATTTACTGCGGAGAGGATTTGAAGCAGAACACGCTGTACTACGAGCACCTGAGGCACTCCCATTCGGATGTTAGGCACTACAAATGCCGCTATTGCCCTACGAAGAAGGTCATGAAGTTCATTGAGCTCCATGAGAGGATTCACACGGAAGAGCGACCGTTTGAATGTGAATTTTGCCTGATGAAATTCAAAACTTCCAAAGCTCAGGCTAAGCATGAGCTCCTGCACAAAGATGCACCAAAGTACCCGTGTGAAGTGTGCGGGAAGAGTTTCACGACGTCCAGTAATTGCCGGATTCATCAGCGCATCCACACGGGAGAGACACCCTTTGGATGCCCAACGTGCCCTAAAAGATTCTACGATAAAAAGATGTGTAAGAAGCACGTTGCGAAATGTGCAGAAGCAGAGGAAACGTCTTAATAATTATTAATTTAATTCTATTAGTGAAATAAAACATTATTTTTCAGAAAACGCGGGAATTTTCATTTTTAGGCTAATCGACAGACCAAAACAAAAACATAACCTCTATTTTACATAAACGTGTTTTCATTGCGCAAAAATTAAGTAAAATTAAATCATCAATTTCAGCAAATAAATCGAAATGGCTCGGTTTTTGATGAGACCGAGGACATTTCTGCAGAGTATAAGACAAGTGAATATACCGGGTTTTGCAACATTCACTCAGAGGGACTTCCAATATGAGGATCATTCTCATTCCGGCACTCTCCTGAATAGATTTTCTCGAGCAATTGCCGAAGAAGTTAGCCGGGATGCGAAGATTGTGAGGAATTCCATCAAGTACAGCCAGTTCTATCCAGTTCACAAGCAGGAAAAGTTCCAAAAGGACATCCAGAAGGTTGACTCGGATCAGCTCTCCCGGCTGATTATGTTCACCGCCAATTATCGAGGAAATGCAGACATTGGGAAGATCTTCAGGGTTATCAATGATCTGGATTGTGAAGCAAATGATAGAATTAGGAGCCTTGAGTATCGTGATGTCCAGGAATTAATGTACATGTTTCTGTATTTGCTGCCGAACAAAATCACACAGTTGGATTTCGTAAGGAGCGGCATTGAGATGCTTCTGGATGGATTTCCGCAGAATAAGACAAAGGGGAACTTCCTGCAAATCTGCTTCTATTTGGGCATCTTCAAGAAGTCACGACTCCACTGTGAGCAGTTGAAGGATTTCCTGAAAACTCATCTGAATGACTATCTCAGTGATTTGGATAGCCTGCAGCTTGCTCTGGTTGCTAATTCTGCCTTCAAAGCTTCCATTACGATCCCCAATGAGGATTTCCATGAGCGTCTAAAGGCTGCGATTCTCAGCATGGATCAGGATGTGGATATTCAGCTACTCGTGACCTTTGCAAAGAGTCTGCGACACAATAGAGTTGACTGCATGTCCACTGGAATTTTGGATAAGATTCAACAACTGCTACAGAGCGGAAAGATTCCTGATGTAGATCTCCGAGGCTATACTCATCTTTTGGCATTATTTGTTGAAAATCGCCATGTGCCACCATCCTTTGGGAAGTACGTATACGAAGAAGGAATGAACATTATTAGCGAAGAACATGAGAAATCTGTGATGCGAAGCAAAGATGAGATGTATACAAATCCCAACTTCCGCCAAAAGGATCTGGCTACATTTCTCTGGTGCATCACAAATCTTCCCGATAAAATAGTTACGAAGGATGATGCAACAACGCTGACCAATGCAATTCTGTGGAAGCTACGGAATTATGAGTACAAGTATGCTTATGATGAGTTTGTGGATACCCTGCTGTCCCTTGTAATGCTGGGCATTAAATCGGATGCGTTGTTCAAGGCATTCTTCAACGATAGGAACTTCCTGATACCGCCTAAAAATCAAAATCGCACGAAATTGCATTCAAAACAGCTTCTTCTAACTACTTGCTTGCAAATAGTAGCACCGGAACTTGTACCAAAGGATAGAGAGCAGAGAAGAAGGAAACCTATCGAAGTTCCGGATTACTTACTGCAAAAAAGGAAGCATTTCCTAAATGTCGGTCAAACACTCAAAGATCTACAAGAAGAGTTTAATATCGTGAAGATGGAGCTTAAGATTCCCGTGCAGAATATCAATATTCCCAGCTATATGATTGAAATTGAGACACAGGAGAGGCAGAATCATGTTTTCTGGATTGAACTTCTGGACGCAGCTTCTACGATGTCTGATTTGGTGACCCCCACACCAATTGTTCGACTAAAATTGAGACTTTTACAAGCATTGGATGAAGATTTTATTGTGGTAAGTTAAAAAATTATAATCATGTAAATTCTTACATAGTCACTGACTTGTTTTCCCTATATAAAGGTGGACACAATTAATAAGGAGAGCGAAGAGTTGAAGGAAGTCTTGAGGAGAGCTATAAAGGAGCATGTAAGTTCGGTGAATTCAGATGCAGAGGCAGAAGTGCAGAAAGTAGTAACAACATAGATTTATTCCAATACTGTAGATACAGTAAAAATAAAAAAAATTAACGAATCCTTTTCTTTCTAAACTCTAAATCAGTCAATAAGAACATTTTTTTTTGGTAACAATAGTCCTTTATTTGTCATTCAAATTCTTATCGGGAATTAAGTTCTTAAACCACGTCATAAGATATTCATAGTATAAATTAAAATTAATGGCACCATTCAGAAGATTTTCTTTGATATAGTATTCAAAATCAGCTCGCTTATTGAGTGTACTGTAGAGATTGAATAGGAGAAAACCTTTGTAAGTTTTAGCCACATTTGGTTCTTCAAATGGAAAATTTGAGATGGCATTGAGGGTTATCATGTGATACAGAATAGCTTGATATTCAGAGAAAGCATGCAGAACAGTACTGGAAAATTCTGTGTATGATTTCTTGTGATGGACATTGCGCGATAGAAAGGGTAGAATTCGTTCTAGAATAAGAACACATTCATTTTTGCTAACTTTCTTCCGCAGTCTATGACTGTTCTTTACTGTAAAATCACTTGGTTTGTTCTCTTGTGTGTCAGACCCTATTTTCTGGGATAGTTCACGTTTTATTGCTGGAAGAGTTTTGGCGTAATTTCGATCAAATTCCTCCTGAGTTCGTATTTCTCCGCATTTTCGATCAACAATACTCAGAATGAGCATTGCTAGAATTATGCTGTGAATATGCAACCAAGACCACAGTTTAGATTTTTTGGTCCAGTAGATAATGGCAAGGAAACTGACTTTGTAGCCTTCATCGATAACTGACAATAGATCAAATATTTCTTCATGATTTGGAAAATCTCGGAAGAGATGTCTAAACAGTTCGACGTTCTTTTGCTTGATAGGGTTAAATGGGACCGCCTCGTTCTTTGCCAGAGATAGGCATTTGTTTGTATATGAAGATTGTCCAGCAGTTCTCGTTATATAATTGAGTGTTGGCGTTTCGGGTGCATTTAAAATACGAAAAATTAGCATTAATATTTCCAATGCTACAGCATTGGCGTCAGGTAATTTGAAGTTCTCAATTTGAGGATTGTTCACGTATATTTTCAAATGAACAAGATCAACGCAATATCGAGGAAGCTCAGCCCGGAGGAATTTTTCTTTCAACCAAGATGGGAATTTGTAATGTCCCGAAGGATTTTCTGCCAACTCCAAATCATTGTTGTCTTCAATATCTTCCTCTTCTTCAACATCTTCTTCTTCTTCCACATCGTCTTCTTCTTCCACATCGTCTTCCTCGTAATTTTCTTCATTAGTTTCAGAAGTCTCCTCTTCTGAATCATCAGACTCAATATCCTTTTCCTCATCAAATCCAAAATATATCGATGAGATTCCTTGAGTGGAGGTATATGTAGCAGATGCGTTTTGTATATGATCCACTATTGTTTCTCGATTATCCTTCTCTGTGCGGATCTGGAGCTTTTCTAGAGCTGATTCCAGAGACTCGTGCTGTAGCCAACGAATGATTTCATTAATTTGTCTCTGAAGTTTTGATTTTTCTTTTTTCTTCTTAACATGAACTCCTTTGTAAAATTTTCGCAATTTTGATCGTTCAGTAAAATCATTTCCAATAATTGCTCCAAAGAAGGGCAGGAGCTCTTCTGTAAGTTTTGTGTGCTTCAGTAAATTTTCCATTTGATACAGACAGCAATCTAGGTAGTAATAGCATTGCTCCTCTGACTCATCTTCCACTTCTTTGCTGTCCATATCCATCACAGGAATTCTGGCTTTTCGATTTCTTTTCTTCGCTTTCAAGGAACATCTTTCAACTCTAACGACTTCATTCCCATCTCTTTTAACGGTCTTTCGATAAACTTTCAATGTGAGAGAGACAAATGGGATGTAGAGTACGTTGTAGATGTAGAAGTCGGAATCATAGCTGAGTACAGGGCAGTTGAGTCTTCTGGCCAAATTCGCAACTTCTTCATCTGCTTCAAAGAGACACCTCATCACTTCGATACCCTTGTCTCGAAGTGCTCGAACAAAGACTTCTCTAATAAGAAGTGGGAAGTGTATGTTATCTGGATGAGTTGGATCCAAATGTTTTATAGCTGCAATCTTGGATCTCAGTCTTGAGTAAACGGTACGAAGGCGGTATTCCTCGTAACCTCCGTCTAGGAGAACATACGACTTAACGTTGCATTTCTCGAGGAGAACGAAGAAACGGCACACCTGCATGTAGAAGACATCGTAGTCTCCACCAAAGGCACAATTGGTTGTTTCACAGGTTTTCCGGAATAGCTGGCAAGCTAGGTTATCTCCATCAATCACAAGATTACAGTCGTGAAGCTCATGGGGTTTTAGAATCTTTTTGGCGTTCTTTGCTATATAAGTCGTGAGTCCTTTTACACCCATTGCTGATTTGTACCATTTGCCAGTTAATAAAACGTGTAAAATACTAATTACCAAAGTCCCAAATGTGGGAACTCAACAAGAACGATGACAGAATTATGACAAAATTAACCCTTTCACGTTCATTTGGGTCATATACTGACCCAGAGGTGAAACATTTTATTTTCTTGAATTTAAATTAATTAAATTACTTTTCTAACTTTTCTTTTACGTAAAAGAAGCCAAAGAGGAGATTTAAACTCCTAAATTTTGTCTGAGAGCATCCTTAGAGAATAAATGTTTCATGCATATGCGAAAGGGTTAAAGAGGTTTGTGTCGGATATTTTTAAGTGGCTAATATTAGCAAAACTCTCAAATAAATTTAATTTTAGGAAAATTGGAAAAAAAATAATTTTTCCATGATTCTAGCTCATAATTATCCAGAATTAAGAATTAATACAATCAAAATTCATTTTTTTGTAAATTTTTCCCAAAAAATCTATTTTTTTAGAAAAGCATTACAAGTAAAGCAACATTGACGATGAACAACAAATGAATAATACATATAAATTGATATTTGTTGGTAAAGGGACATATTTAATATTATTTTTATTTATTAAATATAATTTTCATAACATTTTTATGCGATTATTTCGAAATCTTCGTCGGACTGACGTGTGTCCAGTTCTTCAAATTCACCTAGCGTTGGATCAGTCTCACTGTCACCACGATTTTGTGATCTACTATGATGAGTCTGAGGTGATGAGGTTGATGCAGCTGCTGAGGCCCATGGTGGTTGCCGTGTTTGAATTATTTCAAAGAGGGGATGTGGCCCTGAGAGAACATCCTGCAAAAGTCCTGCATAGAGTTCGTCAAACTCCAGTTGAGTACGGCATAGGAAGCACTGTAATGTTAAACAAAAAATTTAATAGGTTCTTGCTAGGATAAGGAGGAAAAGTAGTTTATTTAAAAAAAATTAGTTCACGTGTCCCTTACCACGGCTAGTGATGGATCCATTTGACGAAATGGTATACGATTGGCATACTTCTGATGAAATGTTTCATCCATTTCTACCTCCTCAGACGAAAGCTTATTACCGACACTCCCATTGCGTTGAGTTGTATGGGGATCAAGGTACAGGACTTCATCACCAACGTAGCCAACAAAGTAGAGAGCTTGATTGGGTTTACCACCAATCATTCCCATGATGCGTTTTATCTCGAAACATCTCTTCAGCCCATCAATGTATATTGGATTTATCTCATTTATACCAAGTCTCAGTGGAACAATCAAGAATAGGGGTTTCCATGAGTTATCCTCACTATTGCAACAAATCTCCTTGATGTCATCCAAATAAATTACATTGTCCATCGCCACGTGAATAACGAGACTACTCCAGTCATCGTACTTTATCAGTTTTCTGTAAACAGAATTGCAATTAGGTCATATTCTAGGGAGGGACCTAAATAAGGAAACTTACTTCAGAACTTGTGCAATGGTATTTGGTCCAAACCATTCACCAACTTTCTTATCCTCAGAATTTCCCATTAGGGCAATTTGATGAATTGAGAAAGGACTTTTTCTATTGTCTTCAAAGCGATTAACAATTTTGAGATAAGTTGGATCCCTTTAAAAAAAAAGTTACATAATAAATTGTATTTAGTTAATCTTCAAAAACTAAATTTTATTACCTTGTTTCCGGAGTCCAAAACCAATCACGTCCCAAATGTAAATCGATTAGAGATTGTGCCAGTATCATTTGCCCACAGCGTAGCATGCAGCCCCATCCTTTGTCACTAGTCAATTGAGGAGAACCAATGGGGACAAAGCCACGTCGATATGTGCACCAGATACGCGTTTGTACGTCTCTCCGGATAAGCTCCAGCTCTATAAATGCAAATGTTCCCTCATCTTATTTAATACCAAAATATTACGTTCAGGCATTAGTTTTGAAGACAAGAAAAGAATCTACCTTGAACGGGATGGTAGCTCTTCCCAAGAATCCAAACCGTGTCTGTACATCCTTTTGGAATATCATCAGGCTCTTGTGCAGCTTCCACGGTACTCAAATAAGATTCAATCATAGAGTCCATTGTCTCCACAACATTTGTAATAATTTGACGGCAGCGTATTGGTAAAATTGCGAAAATTCTATGACGATATCTCAAGTAAAAATTAAATAAATAATATACAATTATGTACAAAACCATAAGAAATTAAAAAAAACCAAGGGAGCTGACGAAACTCGCGTAATTATAAATAAAAGTACATAATACGGAGATAAACTTGTGATGAGGGCCACTCGTTTAATTTTCACACAAAGTTTAAATATTTTATTCTTCTCTCTCTTCAAGTTCTATTTAATTTAGAGTTGTTTTAAATGTTTAAATAATTGTTTTATTTTTTATTTTTAAATGAAGAAAAATAATAGAGCACGAAAAGAATTTAGATTATTTACAATTTTCTTTGTTTTGTGACAATTTGCTGTGAGCTGGTGCTGTCGAAGCAATATTATTTTGTCAAGATTATGTTGTTGGCAACAAGAAGAAGATACCAGAGTATTCGAACCTTTAGCCTCAAGTGGTCGCCGGCTATTTGTTCAAATAGCCGCTATTTTTTGTAAAGGTTTTGTTTTGAATTAAGTTCTTTGATCGCATTTCTAGCTCGTTCAGAACAGGAGATATTAAAGTTTATTACAGCTTGAAAATTCCAGAGTCATCAGATCTGACCAATCTAATAAGTATCAAGAGTCTATGTTAGAACCTAAGTAGTTATTGCTATCAATTTCTATAAATTTCTGTAGGATTGTAACTAAAACGACGCTTGGCAGCCATTTTAAAATCTATCCGCCATATTGCTTTGCTAGATCAATGCAACTGCTCCAAAATGCAGTTCAAATCTCTGTTTTTTATAAAAATATATAATATTGTAAGCTAGGACGTCTAGCGCGGCTAGTTTATTTTATCTTCAGCGCAGGACTCACGTATACGTCAGCTAACTGTAGAAGACGTACATCAGGTTGATCAAAAGTATTATCCATCCAAAAGGGTGTCTGTAAAATAAATAAAATCGGTTTGTTAAAGAAAAATGTAAAAGTGTACAAGTTTAGTACATTTAAGGAATTATCAGAGGTATCCAGGAACAAGGATGTCGATGAATGAAACGGAAGGGTGTGAACAGAATAAGGATGTTTACAATGACCAGGAAAATGCCACAGTTGTGGAGAAGACGGAAAAAGAAGGGAATGTGATAAGAGGTGCTGGAGATGTTCCAGAGAAATTTCATGAAAGTGTATCAGCTGATGTCCAAGAGGAAAGATTGGACAATGATGATGAAGAGATTAAGCAGGACAATCAAGCTAAGTTGGGGAATGATGTAGAGGCAGTAGAATTGAAATATCTCGAGGAACAGGCTAATATGAAGCAAATGATTGATAAGTTCCAAGCTCAGTGCCACTATCTCCAGACAATGGTGAAACAGCGCGAGGAGACAATAGCAGCTTGTGATAAGAACAAAAGTCTACTTGAGAAGGAGAATCAACTGACAAAACGAGAACTGGAGCTGGCAATGCGAGAGAAGGAAAGTGCTGTAATTAAGTATTGTACACTAGAGAAGAAGATCATTGATGCAACACAGCTGAAGGATGCTGCTGAGAAGAAGAGTAAAGAAGCTCTCAAGGAGTGTGAGCTACTCAGTGGGAAGATAAAAATGTTAAATGGCGAAAAGAATAGAATATGCAGTATGTTGGATCAAAAATGTCACGAAGTTCGATTACATCAGAAGGAAATTGAACGGTTGAAGGATGAAAATACAAATCTGGAAGCAAAGGTCAAATGGAATGTTGGAAAACTGAAGCAGGAATCGGACCTGAAGCAGTCTCTTGAAAAGAGAATTGATGAACTAACAACTGAAGTGAATCAGCTGAAATGCAATCAGGCTACATGGGAAAAGTGTGAGGCAGATTCAGAGCGTGTAGCTCAAATGGAGAAACAGTATATGGAACAACAGGCTTCCCTCATACTCCTTAAGCATTCCAATGAAGAGAAGGAGGCAAAACTTGAGGTGTCAGAAAAGAAACTTCAGGATATGCAAAATGAGTTGGTAGCTCTACGAACAAAGTATTCAACAGTCGCGGAGGAGAAGGAGAGTCTTGATAAGGAAATGGAGAGATTAAAAAGCGAAATAAGTGAACTACAGACCACACTAGATCAGGAGATACTTAAAGTTGCGGATTTACAGTCAAAACTGAGTGATTTGGAAGCAACAAGGGCACAATTATCCATTGAGAAGGAAAATAAAGTTCGCCTAAGTCGTGAGTATGAAACTCTAACGAAGAACTATGAAGATAACTTAATGGAATTGGAAGAAATCCGTACAAAGGAGTCAGAACTGTTGCAAATTAACAAAGTTCTCACAGAAAAGAATGTTAAGCTGCAAAATGAAATTACCCTCTATAATTCCAAGGCAGTAGCTCTATGTTTGGAGAATGAGTCAATAAAGAAGGAAAAGAAAAATTACGATGATCGAATAAGCGAACTTGAGAGAGATCTCGAAAAGGAGCGTAGTCAGAAGAATGATGAAAGGCTCCTGCTAACGAAGCATATATCGGAAAAGACTAAATTATGTGAGGCAACACGCAAGAAGCTAGATTCAGCACTTGGAGATCTAGATGCGGCAAAGAAGAAGCATGCACAAACTATTAAAGAGCTCAATCGAGAAATGGAGAAAATTCGACGGAAACAAGCAAACTCAGTATCTGAGAATAATTCTGAAAAAGAATCATCGCCTCAAGTGAGTGATACGGACTCCCGCGTAAGCCATAGAATAGCTAATTCGGACGGGAGTTCCTCACCACTTCCAACACCTGATAACGAACCCTCACGACAGACGTTGATTGATCGTATTCTACGACTGCAACAGGCAAGTGCGCGGCAAGCTGAGAAGATAGACTTCTTGGAGAATCATTCGGCTTCATTGGTTACGGAATTGCAGAAGAAGACAAAAGTGCTGCAAGACTATATGCTGCGGGATCAATGCGGCGCCCTTGCATCGTCCAAAAGTGATCGGCATAAGGCTGAACTTGCAAACTATGGTGGTGGAATAATGGCGGCAATCTATGGGGGATCTAACTCAAACAAAAGTGGAGAGATGACTCTTGAGTTGTCCCTGGAAATTAATCGAAAACTGCAGGCACTTCTCGAAGATACCCTTCTTAAAAATATTACCCTTAAGGTAAGATGATGGTTATGATTTCTGATAATTTTTGAAGAAGATTAACAGATATTTTTGTTTGTAGGAAAATCTGGATACCCTTGGTCTTGAAGTGGACAAATTGACCCGAAGATTAGCAATGAAATGACACAAATTCATTAGGAGGGATTGATTAAATAAAAGTTTTCGACTTCCCATTTCCTGATCGTAAAGTTTCGACTATCGATGTTAAAATTTTCAAAGGAACTCTTCAGTTTCTAGGTGACTAAATCGAAAAAATAAATACAGAACAAAGGAAAAATGATTAAAATGTTGAGATTTTCTTTTTATCTTACAAGATGTGTCATGATGTTGTACATAAGTATTACGAAAATATAAATAATGTAATGAATATAAAAAATATTGCGTTATTTTTGATCTTGAGTCAATATTCGTCGTTTCTTTTATCACTTTTGGTTGATTAAATTCTAACGTTTTACCGTTTGACGTTAGAAGGTACGCTTGAAATTTCCTTTATAACGCAAAAAAAACCTTTTCACATTTTACTTTAAATTCTTAAGCTTTAAATGATTTCTTCTGATTTGTAAAGAAAAATCTAAACAGCTAAAACTTTACAAAGTTCAGACACTTAAATACTTTCCTTGACTACTCCACTGCTCCTCTGTGGAAAGCAAAAAAGAGAAATTAAACTTTTTTTTTTCATGAAGAGTATTTTATTGTTTTTGTATAATGTCATTACATTTTCCTCTGAATTTATAATATAGATTTTAAATTTGAAACATTAGGTAGGTATTTTTGTGTTTCGCTTCACATTAATTTAATATTAAGCAATGTTTTAACTACATAAAGTTATCTTAGGGGGGTGAGTGTTTTAAAATACATGCCACTTTTTTTTTAATATTCATTAACATAGGTACGTAACTACAATGCCCAAATATACCCAAAGATTTTACTTTTTGCAATGAAAATGTTTGAATTTGCCAGAAAATGCTTTGAAGATTGATGTAGAAGCTCTGAAACTTTTACTCTAATTTACGTGTCGTTTCGGCTGTTTTGCAAATAACAAAAATAGTTGAATATCATTCATCTAAATTAATGTAAACGCATCATTTGAATCGCAATGAATTTATGTATGGTACAATAGGCATTTTATGGGTTAATAAATTGTTTTTCATTAAATTTTCTCTTTCTCTGTGAAATATTAACCAACAACCATTGAATATACACTAAAATTTTCTATTTTCTTTAAAGTCTTACTGATTCTAAGGGAACTTTGACATTTAAGTAATTCGTACGTTAAAAAGAATTTCTTTTCTTTTAAAGAAATTTCTTTTCTGAATGAACAAAAAATTGCAGTTTTATGCTATTTAGGGATGACAAGCAAAATAAAATTGATTTTGAGGAAAATATCGATCATTTCGAAATGGCTAAATATTTTTTTTTATTTGCAGGAAAATTATTAATTTTTATTTAATATTTCCCTTTTCTTAAAGATTTTGAACTTGAGACATCCATTCACAAAAATGACACAATGAACACATTTTAGCTTTTTCTTTATATATTTATATATCTTATTACTCATCGAAAATGCAAGAATTTCTTTTTGGTTTAACTATTATAAAAATATTCTTTTTATATAGTTTGGATTTTAGTTTTTAGCATTATAATATAGCGTTATGAAATTTTTTTATACAAGTAGGTATATAGCAAAAAGAAAAATTCCATACAAAAGTATTAATAGAAAGAAATTTTGTAAAATTTCTAAAAAATCATTTTTTTTGGATTTGTATTATTTTTGGAGTTGTTTTATTTTTTAAATTTATTTTTAGATTTTTATTAAAATATCTTAAAATGCTAAAGTATGAGTAATTTTTGTTTTTTGAAAGTAAATAACATTCTGATGGTGAAAGGGAATAATTTTTCATCCCAAATAAAAACCAAAATGATGAAGAAAGAACTGAAGTATTAAATCTTCGAATTTTGATGAAATATTTAATGATAATTTCAGACATTTTTTTAAAATGTGTATATACATTGTAGAAATGTTTATACAATAAAAAAAGTCTTCATTTTTGTCAGTTTAAAATCCATTCACGTAGTTACTAACCTTTTTGGGTTTATACCTACATACTTAAGAAAAATAAAATGAAAAATTATTGAGTTTGATTCTGTAAATTGAGAGAAAAATAAATTATTTTTACCAAAACGTATGCAGGTCGTCTACTAGAAAGCTCTATGAATCCTGGCTCTGTTTTTTTTTGGAATTGGGTAATTTTTATATATCTGACTAAATTATATTTTTTATTAACTTTTTTCTTGACTTATGTAAGGATTTATTCTTTCTGAAATCTTTTTCAATTTTTTTTCAAAGGTAAAGTTAGTTTTTTTTTACTATTGTGTTGTACATCCATAAACCCGAATTCAGCCAGGTTTCTTTGAGGTTTTCAGTAATTCAATTTTTTCTCGAAGAATAGGGCTGCGTTCCTTTAAAGTTTGACAAAGTTTCATTATTAATTCCCACTGTAAAGAAATCGAAATTATGAATATTCGCCAAGACACTTGGCCCAAAATAGCCCTGATTCATTATTTTAACTTTCAATATCCTTAACTTATTACAAATATTGGTACACACACTTATGAGAAATACATTTAACATTTTATTTTTAATTTTTTTTTCTTTCAATTTCACTTATTTTTCCTCTTTACATAAAGCATAAAAATATAATTCTCTTCTCAACAATTTTGACTCACTTTTTTATTTTTAATTCCATTCTGAGGATTTTGTTTTCATTCCTACAACTCTGCAAAGTACTTTCCACCCACTATGTACTCACTTTTTTTTAGTATTTGCTCTTATCTTTTGTTTAAAAATATAAATTCCATTTTTTTTCTTCAATTTGTATTCATTGTTGCTGTTTTTTGTCTGGGGCAAAAAGCTTGTGAGTGAGATACATGTCTCCTTTAGATTTAAATAACAATAGATATCTTCTAATTCAATAATATTTTTACAATATTTATTATATATTTCTTCTTCAACTACATTTATGCTCCTTGCAATGTAGATTTGTTTCATTTTTTTTTTAAATTTTTTACCTTATTTTCCCTTCCATCTTCGTATTTAACTTAACTCCATTTTGTTTTCTATATTTAATGTAATTTATTGAGCGAATATATTAATATAGTAAAAGAAAAAAATAAAATAAATAATTTGTGCCTTCAAATTATAAATTTGAATTCTTTTTTTTTATTCTTGTGTCTTTTTTGGCACGTAAAGTTATATTTTTCTGATTATTATGTTTTTTTTTCTTTAAATTCCACAGCGTTTTTATGGCGCGATTTTACATTTTGTTCCTTATTTTTTATTTCTTTGTAACTAATAAAAAAAAGGAAAATAATTCAAATTATAGTTTTTATTTCACTTTACGAAACTTAATATTAAAATTTATTTTTAATGGTCACCTATTTTGTAAAATAGTTATTAAAAAAAATAATTACAGGTTTTTTGGTAACTTAAATAAATTGTTGTATATACCTAAAGTTATTTTCTTGAAAATGAGAAACATAAAAAAGAAGCTTGATGCTGTAAAAAAAATTACTTTTTATGAGGTTTTCAAAATTAAAAATAAATCCTAAAAGTGAATTAATTATGTATTGCAAAAAAAGATCATGAGCATGGTTTTACTCCATTTTCGTAACATTTAATTTATGTCATGTGAATATTTTTGTCATTTATAATGGAGATTCAATAATTTAAAGTAATTATTCTGTTATCTCTGTATTATAAGAGAATGAAAAAAAAAAGTTCGGTGATTTATGAATACTCCTTAAAAAAATATTCAAAATGGTTATGAGAAGAATTATAATGGGGAAAATTAGGCTTTGTAGTGATCATTGCGTTTTATCGCGCAACACAATACAATTGAGAAAATTAACCCCAAAACTTCGATGGCAATAATACCGATAAAGACTGCAATCACAATTGGCATATTCTCCTCCAGCTCCTTCACTAACCTGTCCATGCAACCCTATAAAAAGGAAAAGAAAAAGAAAATTGTTATTGAATTTTAGTTTTATTACTGCAAAAGATTTTGGATAATTATAAAAAGATTTATTCAAAAATACTTTTGCTTTCGCGACAACCCATACGTAATGTTTAGATCCCGTTTAGATGAAGAAACGGTCATTGACTTTCCCTTTTAACTTTTCTTTTTAGAAATCAAGAAGTATACAATTTCAACATGAAAGTAAATATGCAACGATTTCACACTTTACTTGAAACTTTCTCAAATATTTTTAAAGGTCAAACGTAACCCTCCCATATTAGTTGGTTTATTTGATAAATAAATATTTTTATTAGTATGCTAAAGTGAAATTTTTGCGGATTCTGACTTGAAAGTTCTTGAAATTTTGAACAAAAAGTTCTAAAAATCCTCCATCTGTAATTTTTTAGGATATATTCAATTTTGTTTTCCATTGAATCTTCTTGGCTAATCATCTTCTCAAACAGAAATATTTTATTTACATATCGTAAAAAATCTATTGTATCGATTGTGATGAACATTTGTAGAAATCATCTTGGAATAACTCGAATTACGAAAGATTTAGGAATTGAGTTCGTTTGAATTGGATTATTTTTTTTGTCTTATAGAGTAATTTTGAAAAATCTATACTTCAAGATATCTTAGACATTGCATGACCTAAAAGGTCCTGATTGATCCCTAAACATTTTTCGTTTAATTGGTTAATTCCAATCAATCTATACAGCTTCTAGGACCGGAAGAAATTGTTTAATCAAATCAATTTGATTTTTGTCAAAATAAAAAAAATTATTGCACCTTTAAAGTCATAAATGAAAAATTGAATGTTTTGACCAAATCTGGGTTAAAGAAAATCAATTGCTTTATTTTCAATAATTAATTTTTTCCTCAAATAGTAAGAAAACAACGATTTACGATTAAATTGGGCAACGAAAAAAGCATTTTTGCTCTTCTTTAAAAAAGTTTTCTAAAATTCTCGATTGAATTAATTGTTTTTAAATCATTAATACATCATCTTGTAGATTAACAAATGATTCAGTTTTATCTTATCTGAAAGGATATATTAAAGAATATTAAATGACGTACCTCACTGTTAACGTATGGATTGATGTAAGATGTAATACCACCCTGAAGAGAAGCTTCGCAAACTTTCTTTTCCGTGTTCTTTTTGCAGCATGATTCTGGGATATTGTAAATTGGGTTGAGGTTTGAAATCTTCAAATCCAAGAAACTGCCACTATCCTTTCCTTTTGTATTGAGACGACTCGATGCCCAGTCTTTTGGTCCAACTGCTCCACAGCATTCAAACTTTTGTTAACAAAGAAAAAAACGAAGAAAAAATATTAATTTTCAGACATATTTTTTTCTGAAATATTCAAAAGAATAACATACGTGTTTCTGGATAGCATCGAAGGCAATAGTTCTGCTATTTATTACTCCATATTCTTCCTTTACAGTGTGCTTCACAGAAGCTTGCACCATATTGTGAAGTTCCTGTTTGTTTTGGAACGCCCAAACTCCAGCAGCGATTTCAGCTACGAGAATAATCAGAAGGCAGCAGAAGAACTACACATCCATGAGACATGAAGTGAAAAAGATAAAATACGTTAATTTTGTATAGCTAAAAATAGTTGCTGCACGTGTGCCCCTCAACTCACCGACACAAGCATACACTGGGATTCCTTGAATGCACCACAGCATCCCAAGAATGCCACGATGAGCATGAGTGCTCCGATTGCCAGGAAGATGTACAATCCTATGTAATAATGATTTTCATCTTGTGTCATGGAGATCAGGAAGGTTGGATCTGTGAGCATCCATATTGCCAAAATTACTGTGGCCAATCCAACGAGCTGCAAAGAAAAATAAGTAAGTTAAATAGAAAGTACAATACATTAAAGAAAAAAAAAACAACATAACGATGACATAAGAGATATTCGACAGAAACGTAAAATTTTGTAATGATGAACTGAAAGTCTATTTTAAGATTTTCGTCTCGTTTTTCCACGATAAATTGCTAACTTTAGACCACAATCACATTGTGTTGAGTGGAGGTATACATATGAAAATATATAAAGAAAATCCGGTGAAAAGTTGACGAATACAATACGAATGTCCCCATCAAAGTTGTAAAGAAGGGGTGAGAGAGCATGGACAGTGATGATATAATATAGTTATCAGTGACGTCATATGAACTAGCAAGTCATTCAACCCAGTTCAATAAATCCAAACAACTTTTTTATAGATCCAAAAATACTGATAAACAGTGCAAAACATATCACACCCCTTTTTGTGAAAAATTGTACATAATTATGCGGCAGAAATGTGTGAAAGGTGACAAAATCCTTTCATTTTTATTGTAATTTTGTCCGCAACATTCCCAAATGTCCATTCATCTCGCCACACACTGTTTGCCTCATCAGTTGGTGCGACAGAAAAAAAATCGATAAACCGCAAAATTGTTGAGGAAATGAATCTCCTGTATTATGCAAAAGGAAATGGTTGTAAAATGATTTACAATTTGTACTTTAAAATGTTGGGAAATTTATTTTTTAACGACTCATCTTTTTTTTTTATTTAAGTAATTTGTATCAATTTTATATCTTTGAAGAGGATATAAAACTAGAAAATTTTAAATTTAGGTCAATTGGGAAAATTTATACTTAAATTTTACTCAAATAGAATTGGTTTCAAACCTACCCAAAAATTAGAAAGAAAAAACTTTCCGCAGAACATTCCATTTATTCAAATTGAATGAGTAATAAGATCTCTAGAGAGTTTTAAAACCTTTGACCTTGACAATCCTTGATAAGTAATGAGTGGCAGTTCTCAGTATTAATGTACACGAATAAATATATTTAGCTAATGAGAATCTACTGAACCTATAAACGAAGTCAACAAAATAGCTCTAAATTCTCACGAGAAAAACTGAAATTAACGTTTTTAAAAATCGTAATAGACGAGTTTTTAAGATTTATCAAAATAATCACTTAGGAAGGGAAAGGGGAGTGGAGATGAGATGGGAGTCAAAGTCACGTGTTTTTCACGCCTGAAAAATTCTTCATTCTCAGAAATACTAAAACATATGGAATTATATTACATCTACTTCGTCAATTTTTGATTCAAGTTTTAGACCTAAAACCCAAAAACTAGTTCATATGGAAAAAGTTAGTATATAGAGGTATATTTTTATTTATAAATTATTGATTTTTAAAGGCGAAATAGTAGTGCGAAAAAGGATGTCATCATTATTGCTATACAACCAAACACAGAATGATTACAGAACTCAATTCCTCTCGCATGAAAGTTCTTTTAAAAGAGAAATATAAATGCAAACATTCTCCTACTTGTCGCCTATTTAAGTACCATCCAAAAAAGAAAGATATGTTGACTATTCAACATTATGTATATATAGCATTGCGAATGTTCTTCTTTTGGAATGAAATTCCGAGAGAGCATTCGAAAAATCGATAACTGGATTCTGGAGCACTGAGCATGAACTTTTCGTTCGCAATCTCTCGCAAAAACCCACATATAACATACATATATGTACGTACATGTATAATATTCCCGAAAAAGGTGTGTTGCAGAGTCTTTTAGTCGCTGGTGTCATTAATGTCCTTGTTCTATAAAACAGCAAAAGGTAGCCCCAATTTCGATCTCTCACAAATATTTCTATCAATATATTATTGCCTCGCTACTTTTGCAGACTATCTCTCCCTATTTCGCGTCCTTCCTATTTCTTTAATTAAGTAAGTCTGACATAACAAATAATGATATGATCAATGGGTATGATTAAAATCAACGTATATGACGTGTATTAATTGCAAGAGGAGGTGCCTTAAAAAAAGGATAAAAAAGAATTATTAATTACGCAAATTGAACAAAAAGAATAACAAAATAATTTATTAAATGGATGGTATAGAGGAAATCACAGCAGAATAGTACGAAAATAATTAGGTGCGTTAATAATATTGTTGCTTTAACCCTTTTGACCTAATAAGATCGTATATGACCTATTGACATTTTAAAAAGGTTATTCCGCGTTGTACTTATTTAATTTATTGGTAATTACTACATGTCTTGATAGTCACGATATAGTTAATTCCTGAATATTTATTAAGCTTAAAAGGACATTTTCAACGATTAAAAGGATTAGAATAAAAGAAAATTATACCTAAAGTTATTTTTGCATCCAAAATCTCATAAAAAGATTAAAGTAACTTCTAAAAATTTAGCTATATATGAGATTGCAAGTGAAATCTATAAATTAACTTTTATTAACATAAATTTACAATTTAAATCTAAGTTATTGAAATTCTAATGATTAAATTGCAAATATTTTATTAATTTATGAGTCCCACTCTTTTCTATATCGATTGTAATGAAATAAAAGTAAGGTAGGTGAACTAAATATGCCGCAAATGCAGTATAATATGACTCAAAATGTCAAGAGAAGGTAATTAAAAATTAAAAAAAAAAAATTATAGGTGTACATTTATGTATTTCAAACTGCATTACATAAATGAAAAAAACAAGAGAAACATAGCAAAATCTATTTCTTCAAAAGAATAATAGCAAAAGTATATAATTTTCAGAGCCACGCATTATAACAATAAACGTGTCACTCCCCTATTTTCTAAATGTCCTTATGTTGTGTATAAAATGCATTCTCGGCACATTCGTTTGCCTTTTTCACCCCCTTTAGGAGACTTCCGTAGACTGCTGGGGAGGCCGTTTTGAGTCATAAATTAATCGAAATATGAGGGGGAAACGAGGTGCGAGGGTGGCTTTCTTCTAATGCGAGAGACAGACGAATTGAAAAAATATATAGAAAATCGTCACATAGGAATTACTTAATGGCACAGCCTATATTTTAAGTGATTGAAATGCATGTATAGGTACTTTATGTAAGTAATTTCTTGGTACATAATCGTTAATTAAAAGCTCAAATTTTGTATTCAAAGAAAAAGAACTCACAAGTATTTGGTCTGGCACATCAATCCCATCAATCTAAGATTAATCAAATTTAACTGGGGTCGGCCACTGATCCCAGACAAAATGACGCAACTTCCAAGCATTTTAAACTTTCTTAATAAAATTTATAAGACACCGTCATTGTACATCGTCGCACAGAGTATTGAAAAAAAAAGAGAAATATAAAAGGTCTGGCAATTGTTACGATGAATTCTTGGACACACTAATATGTTTTAATATATGGCCAACATATTTCCTGTTTGTGCAACACACAGAGGACACTGGCGAATTAATTTGTACAGAAGCTCCAAATTCAAGAGAATTGTTTAATTGACACATAAGCTCGAAAAAAAGAAGTATACAATGCGACACTCGGGGTCATATGATCTATCATCCTAATTAGATTAATTATAACTTATCCAAACAGCCACATATAGCTGGTATGTTGAGAATAATTCGGTGTATTAAAGGAAATTCCAACAAAATTTAAGATTGTTCTGCATTTATTTAATACACGATGTTAGAAATGATGAGAATTTCAAAAATTCCCAAATTCTCAGTTAGAAATGATAATAAGAATAGATAAAAGAGCTTAGACCTTTCTGTATGGGAAAATCCATAATTCAAGGAAATCATTGAGATAAGTGCAATTTTTTAAGAGAATCAAAAAAGACAGAGAAATAGCCAAAAAGAGTTGCAATAAGCTGCGAAAAGCCGGAAGATATTTACTCAAAAATACAAAATAATGACGTCATTATTGCGGTTTTTTCTCCTTTAGATGTACCTGCACATTAAGCAATAATAGAGCTTACTAAGAATCATCGATTAAGCATTTTAGTGGGAATGCTTTGTGCATTTCAAAAGACAAAAAAAAATCTGGCGTCATTGTTTGTTTTTTTGAATAGATCTTTTTTGGTTTTTTCTGTTGCCAGTGGTAAACGGGAATTTTTTTCGGCGATTTCTTCTAATTCTTTGCGAAAGAAGTTATGCCAATGGGAAGTGGATAAACTCCTTTGAAATTATTCCGAATTAATCAACAAAGGAAACTTAAAATGATATTAGAATACAATAAGATAAAAAGAAATTAGGGATTTTTAATGTGTTCTACTCTTTATTACACCAAAAATACGTGTATGTAAGTCGGTTTCATAAAACTAAAAAAAAATTATTTACTTAAAATAAAACTATAAAAATAAAAGAAAAACTAAAAACATCTCACTCTCCATTTCGTTAAAAATGTTTCAAGATATTGTGAGATGAAAATATACATTTGTTTGTAATAATCTGTGAAGTCAATTGGTGGGATTTTCTAAATATAAATAGCTCTCAACACGGAGGTGAGACTGTATAAATATGTACATATTTTCCAAGTGGGTTTCATAGAAAGAAAATTATACATTGAAAGAACGATCTGTTCAAATTAAAAATGTTAATTTATGCAAATTTCTGTTTTACGCTCATTCTTTTCAACGTTTTTCAATTAAAAAAAATTATTTAATGTTCAGAACTTAAATTTTCGTGATTTTTTTTCGAATTCCTGCCTTTTGTATCAACAAGAAAAATTTTAAGCGTTATTGGAACGTCAGCATAAAAGGAAGTTTTCAATAGTATGCAAAAGAATAAAATAAATAGCAATCATTAATGATAAGATAAAATAAACGTTCTTTCGAATTTTTTGAATGTTTATAAAGTCTTTTTGTGCTGAATTGCTTGTGTTCCAAACTCTTTGATGTAGAGCAACAGACATTAGAGTTACATTTATACACAGTCAACCCGGACCCCAGGGCAAACCTTATCAATTTTTTTATGCTTGTAATTCATTTTTGTAAGATATTCTCGAGAGATTATTTATACAATATTTTCTCTCTTATGTTGTGCGGTAATAAATTGAAAAATAATCTTTTAAAATTAACAATAAATAGAGTTCTAAAGAATAACTAATATTGCATTAATTGACCCAGGTGTTATGAACGATAGAGGAAATTATTCGACCTTAAGTATTTTTCACAGCATTAATTACCTTTTTATGATTCGTATTCATTCAATGACTAAGAATAACGATTAGTGAGCTAAAAAAACTATTTTTCCTCATTCAATTTTTTAACTGAGGGGTTAATTCTGTTTAAAATATTTTCTTTTCTTATAAGAATTTGACAGTTTGGTTTTTTCTTTAATCGTGTTTTAAAAGAAAATTACTTTACAGGGTATTTTAAAGGAATTTTTAACTATTAAATTGTGAGAAAAGAAAAGATTTTTAGCAGAATCGTCTCCAAAGTTTTAAGTTTTCTTTTTCTAATATGTAGAAATATCTATTATAGAATTATTACTGAATGCATTTCTCTTCTTTTTCTTCCTATCTCTTATCTATTTATCACTCTGTGTTTGGGTTTTCATATCGCATGGAAAATCATGAGATTTTCTCTCATTACTTCAGCCGCATGCGCTGCAGAAATCTCTCTTGCGTGGTCCAGGCATCAGATGAAAAGATGTCGAGGACATTCTCATTTCTATTCATATATTCTATACGCACATACATACATATATTTTACATTATTTCACATTAAAGTATTGGATTCTTTCTTCATTTTTTTTGATAATTTTTCCTCTTTAAAAATAAAAAAAAAGCTTAATGAGTTTTTAATTCTTGTAAGAAATAGTAAAAAAAGGTATTAAATCTTATACGAAACACTCTCACTTTTATATATGTTTTCTTCGCGTAACGAGAGAATGCCATTTTAAATATGTTTTGCCTGGGGTTTGTTGGTCTCTGTTACTTTGCGTGGTGTGCTATATATACACAATTTTACAAATACACAGAGAAAAATTGAAGAAAATCAACTCCGGAGAGGGAATAAAATGGGATGGAAGAATATAGCAAAAATAGAAATGGAAATAAATAGAAAACACACACAGAAGTTGGTGAAAGGAAAAGAAGCGAAAAGCAAAAAGGAAAAGAAAAAAAAATAGACGGTAAATGCAATATCAGTAGAGAAGAGGAGAAGAGAACTTTATATTAAACTGGTTTCTCCTATAAAATTGCTGAATTTTTGCATAATTTTTCATTCTTCTCCTCTCGTCCAAAAATGTCTTTTTCAACTCTGTTTCACTTTCAATATATTCCGACTTATGTGAAGTAAGAAAAAAAAATTATTTACTTTTCCCACCATCATACCCATTTCCTCTTTTATCGTCTGCTTTGTTGGCGTTTGTGTATCTTTTTTTTCATGATCTTTTGCCTTTCTTCCATTTTTCCAATGGATATTGCTGTGAAATTTTGCTTATGTAGGTACTCTCGGGGATTTTTCTTCATTCCCCGAAATTTTATTTATTGCCAAAACTACCTATACTCGCAGCTGGACGCTCCTATGTATCACAAAATTATTTTTATGCGAAAGATCTCACCACTGATGATGCATCTAAGCTTACAATGTGTGTGTGTTGTGTGATGAATGATTAGAATATTAAGTTGTTGGGCGGAATTTGAATTAATTGGATGATTAAATACTTATTTGCAAGACTTGAAAATTTCTTACCCAAAAGAGTAGATTAACAAGTACCACAAGATACTTTATAACCCCGCAACATCCATTTAATCCCATCTTGGCTTTTGATGACGCACAATACAATTTAAAACTTCCGAATAGCACTCTTCCGACTCTTCCACAGTAAACTTTCACTTATTTAAGGGACAATAATCCAATTTATTGCCAAATATAATTTGGAGAGAAAAATTCTCGAGAAATTCAATTTTCCTTCAAGGGAGAATTTTTTATTTCTTTTTAAATATAAAGATATTCCAGGAACAACAAAGCGCTCAAAAAACACTTCTGTACGCAACAGCAACCGAAATATACTGAAAATGTTGGGCTGGTCGTCACACCAATGTGGAACGTTTCCTCTGTTTCTCTGCTGCTTCACATCCACACATTGATGTTTCGCAAAAATCCGCGCCATTCTCAATTTTTCTTTTTTTTTTCTTCTAATTTATTTATTTAATTAATTTTTTCTTAAAACGTAGAGATTATTTAAAATAACAATAATTGCGCAATAACATTATCTACACGTGGAATGTGAGAATTGCACTAAAATTAAACAAAAGATTAAAATAAAAATAGAAAAAGAGAAAATTTTTAAGCCATTCAGTACAAAAATCTTTTAATCTATCTGATATCGCATTGCGAGTAATCAAAGAGAGAAAAGATTTTTGTTATGCAGAATACATGACCGTGAATCACAAAGGTCCTTAACATACAGGACAGTCAGAAAGTTAGATCATTATTTTAGCAGCTAAATACTTTTGATTGGCTTGAGAAATCTTAAAAATTCTGCCACCAAAGTATGTATGTACAAGAAAAAAAAATGTAAATGTAAAAAAAATTGTTTTCAAGTAAGTCCGGTTTCGTCTATTTCTTAAGCCAGGCTTAAGTTTTTAAGCTAGACCTAAGCTCTTGTTATAGGCTTAAATTGCCTTAAACTAGGCACATATTTTTATTTAAAACTAAGCCTATGTTTTTTAAGACAAACTTTAGTTTTTTTCAGGTCTAACTGAAGTATTTTTTGCTAGATCTTTAGTGTCTTAAAATAGGCTTAATTTTCAGGGTTAGGCTTTTAGGGTTTTTATGTTTGAATAATTAGAATTACAGCTTAAATTCATTTTTGTATTTATTCCCAAGTCAGACTTCCCTAACCCTAAGAAACCTAAGCCTGATTAAAAAAAAAATAAATTTCGGTTAAGAAAGCCATGGCTAAAAAAAATTAAGCCGGATTTGGTAGTTAAATGAATTAACAAAGAAAAATTTACTTTTACATTTTGATTTCTAGCGGCTAAAATTTTCGAGATACAGCCCTAAATCAAAAACTAGGTAAAAACTTTTAATTTACGCATACTTTTCCGGCAAAATTATTCAAATATCAAATATTGCAATCAAAAGTTCTTAGCTGCTAAAATCATGACCAAACTTTCCAGACCATTCTGTAGAAGATATTTTTTTAAAACTCGAACAAATAGAAATGTGCCCTTAGCCGAGAAAATCCATTATATCCTGTGTACTTAATTGATTAGTTGGTTGTTTCGACTGATTTTGACTAGGAGTTGCGGATGCTTTGAGTAGAGGTTGATTTGACGTTGGCATTTGATTGAGGCTCATCTTATTTGTGCTCTTATTTGGTAGCAATGAGTCCAATGCTGTCCAATTTCCCGCCGTAGATTTGTTATTATTCCACTGATTGGTACTCCCCGATGCATATGTGGGGCTTGTGATGCCATTATTCCATGAAGGAGCAGCTGCAGGTGTTGCTGTTGGGGCCCATGAAAGGGAAGAAGGGTTGTTGTTGATGGAACTCCCCCTCGTTGTTGCTGCGGTTGTTTTCATTAAATTGAGATTGGCTTCTATGAGTGTAGACGTGAGGTCTTTCGGTTTTGGAGGTGGAGCAATTTGTACTGGCTGCTGTGCAACCAATGATGGTTGTTGCTGTAGCCGTTGCGTCTGCTCCTGTTGCTTCACCATTCGTTGCTTGTCCTCAAGTAACAGAGATGAGGTCATTTTCACCTCAACAGCCGGACTTGTAGCTTCCTGTGGTGAGATTTTCGACAAGTACGAATCAAGCCCCAAATTCGAGAACATCGTATCCATTTCGGGTGTAACTCCAGTGGGTACTGAGGGTACTAACGGCCCCGTAGCACTGGCATAGTTGAGATCAAGTGCCTTTGATTCTTGCTGAATTGAATTCAATTGTTCCAGCTTCGTTCGATGCTCCTGTTCCACACGATCAATCATATCTTTCACCAATGATATGAGGGCATTAAATTGACTCAATGACAGACCATTTTCAATGCAGAGTGGCACGAGGAAGGGTATAACCTTTGTAGCCATTACATCCTTTGTAATGCCCAATTTATTGTTAGTCAGAGCGAGCTTGTAGATACCTAGAAAAAGAACCCAGAAAGAATATTTCTGCAATTAATTCATCCCACAGCATAAAATGGAAAAGAACTCACCAAGAATTCCCATAAGAACAGCTGGTTCCCTCGAGGGAATTTGCACCAAAAAGGGAATAATTTCATCAAGTACCAGCCACTTGTCGAGATGTTCGAGAAGTCTTCCAATGCAGAGGAGACAATTCACTCTAACCGACATATACGGTGTTCCAATGCAGAGTTTCTTTATACGCGGCAGAAGGGCATTCTTCATGGCAGGATAATCAACGAGAGAAGCAAAAGTTGGGAGTACAGAAAGGCAGAGTTCCTGAATTTGCTGTGCATCCGCTTCGAGGGCACGATACAGCATTGGAAGAACATCCGTCTTCACATCTTCTGCCGGTGTTAGCTTCAGCAGGAGATCCATCTTCTGCAGGAAGATAAGAAGGATCTGAATTGGATCTTGAATTTTCATCACAGCTTTCAATGGTGGCAGGATGTGTTTCTTGTAGTCCTTCTCTGTGCAATTCTCCGCAATTAGGAGCACATTGGGCAGTACAAATGGTACCATTGGGGCATTAATGAACTCCTTCACTAAACACGGAAGAATTCTCTGCATATTGACACGATGGGGTAATTTGGAGATAATTTGTGGGAGTCCTTTGTAGAATTTTGACTTCTGCAGATTATCCCACTGGAAGAGGGCGTCCAGATAGCTGAGCGTCTTCACGCCCACATCGTCAAAGTAGGGGACTTTGTTAATGTCATGAATGTCCGGACGTAGCTCCGGCGTAGCATTGAGCATCAGGCGGACGTAGTCCACAAAACCATCAGGGATGTGTGACATGGATGGATATCGTCCCTGTTTGAGTTCAGAAGAGAATCGCTTGAAAGCACCCCAGTCTTTCCCAAAGTTCTTCATTGGTTTCCCTCCCACTGAGTAAATCGTGAAAATTAGCATGCCGAGAGAGAAGATATCGCTTGCGGGCGAGTGGGTGGAGATGAGGGCATTTTCTGGTGCCATGTACTCAAGCATTGGTTGCGTGAGAACGTGCCAGGTGGAGTTATATTCTTGATATGGCCAGAATGGTTTCGCATCGTGCGTTGTCTGATTCAGAATGCAAAAATCAAAACCAAATATCTTCCAAGCTCCCTGTTGATTGACAATGATGGATTCTGGACAGATATTCCTATGGAGGAGCTTTACGTCTGAATGCAGGAATGCCAGCCCCTCTGCGAGCTGTATTATCCCATATTTAATCTCAACGTCGAATAGTTTGAAGCCAGTCAAGGCAGTTGGTTGGGGCTGTGGCAGGTTATGCCTGTTCCCAAGAAGATTAGCCAGAGATGCAAATACAGGTTCCGTTGCAAATGCCAAGCTGTCGCGACTCTCCTCAAGGGGATGCTGTACTGTCAGCACTTGTGGATGACGAATTTTCGTAAGCTGACTAATTCCACGTTTGAGAGTTTCCAGCATTACTTCGCGATCATCCTTCTGCCATCGTTCCAGTTGTCGCTTCTCAAACTCAAACACTGCAACTTCCTGCCTGGTTGACTTCTTATACCCACGATATATCTTCCACAGAAGTCCTGAAAAGGGGGGAAAACCAGGGATTAGTTCCACTAGTCAAGACTTAGCAGAATTTCTTGATAATGTGAACTGCACAGGTGAACGCAGGCCATTTTTTATTCAATAGATAAAAAAAAGAGTTTACCTGGCCCTGCACTTGCAATGTGTTCCACCACCTCAAATTCCCTCGTCACAGGATTCCCCGGAAGTACTCCTTGAATTTGAGAAACAGTACTGCTTACAGACGAGTAAAGTTTGTTGAATACATCCATTTTTCGCAAAGAATTTCCACACAAAAACCACGAAAAACAAAATGTTTTCTTTTTTCCTTCCAAATAATTTTTGACAATCACCTCCTCCGTAATCAGGGGGCTAACTACTCGGAAATTTTGTTGACATTTTCTCAAAACATAACCTAAAAAAGTGAAAAATTGTAAACAAGAAGTGCGTTGTTATTGGCCTTGTGGCTTGAAAAGGCTGGGGCCGTAAAGCTTTAAAATAAAAAAAAAAAAAAAAAGTGCGTTGTTATTGAAAAACGTTTTTGCATGATTTTTGGAATAATTAAAAATGAATAGTGATGATGAGAGTGAAGTTTATCGTCTTGAGGGATCAAGCTCCGATGTGGGTGGCCTGGTAATCAAGAAGGAGCAGAAGGAGAGTAAATTCAAAGTACCAAAACCATCGCTTCTGGGTTTGGATAAATTGGCAG
Source organism: Lutzomyia longipalpis (assembly GCF_024334085.1). Classification (NCBI taxonomy): domain Eukaryota; kingdom Metazoa; phylum Arthropoda; class Insecta; order Diptera; family Psychodidae; genus Lutzomyia; species Lutzomyia longipalpis. The sequence continues at coordinate 29,372,579 of NC_074708.1, forward strand.
CAGCTCGCCGGAAGGAGCGTGAAAAGGAAGCCGGTCGGTTGATCTCCTTCAAAGACACTGAATACGATGATGCTGAACCTACAACATCCACTGGTGGTGGCTTTAAGACTCCCGATCTTCGACAATCGCATGTTCTTAGCAGGAAGTATCGCGAGGCAAATGATGAGACTCCATCGCATACAGGTGGAGTCACTGATACAGCGCGGCATCGAATGCTAGAGCGGATGGCTAGTAGCAATGTGGGGCATCGGAGTGGCGAGAAGGGCGTTTATGCATCAACGAAGGACCAGAAAAGGGAGCGCAGTGGAGATCGAGATCGCGATAGGGATCGTGGGAGAGATCGTGATAGAGATCGCGATAGGGGGAGGAAGAGAGATCGAGATTACGATCGGGGAAGGAGTAGTCGAAGTGACAGATACCGCGAAGGGAGATCCTCGCATTCAAGGGATTCAACTCCACGTACCCCCCGTGATTCAGGACGGTACTCATTGTCAGTTTCAAGTTCATCGTGGGATGATGAAGATGAGCGTGTGCCGCTGAAGAAGTCTTCGTGGGATTTCCCAACACCAAAATCCTTGGAGGACAGAAGTGAGTGGTCAGAGAGGAGTAACCGTAGGCCATGGTCATCGAGGCAGAGACCTGAAAATGAGACCCCTCGTGTAACTCCAGCACATAAATTCAATAGCTGGGCAAATGATCGTCGGCGTTCTGGGGCTACTCCGGGTACCTCCAGAGAAGGCCTCACATCGCATCATCAGCCGTGGAATTCAGAGGAAGACAAAGAGATGTGGGAAGAGGAGCAGAAGCGTCTCGATCGAGAATGGTACAATATCGATGAAGGGTACGATGATGAGAATAATCCATTCAGTGGCACAAATTCCGACTACTTCCGGCGTCGCGAGGAGCAGCTTGAGCAGAAGCGCACGAAGAGAATGTCAGCCCAGCAGAGGCAGATTAACAAGGATAACGAGCTGTGGGAGCGCAATCGGATGCTCACTTCGGGAGTCGTGATGTCAATTAATGTTTCCGAGGACTACGACGAGGAAGCCATTGAGAGAGTTCATCTCCTTGTGCACCACATTGTACCACCTTTCCTCGATGGTAGGATTGTCTTCACGAAGCAACCGGAACCGGTGATTCCCGTGAAAGATCCCACCAGTGATATGGCCCTCATTGCACGCAAGGGTAGTGCCCTCGTTCGAATCTTCCGCGAGCAGAAGGAACGTCGAAAGGCTCAGAAGAAGCACTGGGAGCTCGGTGGAACAAAAATTGGCAACATAATGGGCATACAGAAGCGAGCAGATGAGGAAGATGAGAAATTCAATGAAGAAACTGATACGGCTGATTACAAGAAGGGTCAAAAGTTCGCTGAGCACATGATGCAGGCGGATAATGAGAAGAAAAGTGAATTTTCACGCAAGAAGACGATCAAGGAGCAGAGAAACTACCTTCCGGTATTTGCAGTTCGTCAGGAACTCCTCAATGTTATCCGGGAGAATTCTATTGTTATAATAGTGGGGGAAACTGGTAGTGGGAAGACTACGCAACTTACGCAGTATCTCCATGAGGATGGATACAGCAAATTCGGGATGATTGGATGTACACAACCCAGGCGAGTGGCAGCAATGTCGGTGGCTAAGAGAGTTTCGGATGAAATGGGAACGAAATTAGGTAAGATTTTGTTTTTATTTTTAAAGTTTAAGAAAAACTCTTTTAATTATACTTTATTAATTTCAACGCAGGTGAGGAAGTCGGCTACGCTATAAGATTCGAAGATTGCACGTCGGAAAGTACGGTAATCAAGTACATGACTGATGGTATACTTTTGCGAGAGAGTCTACGAGAACCAGATTTGGATAACTATTCTGCCATAATAATGGACGAAGCGCACGAGAGATCATTGTCAACAGATGTCCTTTTTGGCCTTCTCAGGGAGGTAAGTTCAGAGGCTTCAATCAGATTGATTTTGTTCTAAACTCTGTCTTGTCTTTTACAGATTGTCGCAAGAAGGCATGATCTTAAACTCATTGTTACATCAGCTACAATGGATTCAACGAAATTTGCAACATTCTTCGGGAATGTACCAACATTTACGATTCCCGGAAGAACTTTTCCGGTTGATACATTCTTCAGTAAAAACACCTGCGATGACTACGTGGATGCAGCTGTAAAGCAAGCGCTGCAGATTCATCTTCAACCCACAGAGGGGGATATTCTAATCTTTATGCCTGGTCAAGAGGATATTGAAGTAACATGTGAAGTTCTAGCTGATCGTCTTGCGGAGATTGACAATGCTCCCCAACTGTCTATTCTACCAATTTACTCTCAGCTCCCATCGGATTTGCAGGCAAAGATCTTCCAGAGATCCCCAGAGGGACTGAGAAAATGCGTTGTTGCCACGAATATTGCTGAAACCTCCCTAACCGTTGATGGAATAATATTTGTCATTGATTCCGGGTACTGCAAACTCAAGGTGTACAATCCGCGAATCGGTATGGATGCCCTGCAGATTTATCCAATCTCCCAGGCGAATGCCAATCAGAGATCAGGACGAGCTGGCCGTACGGGCCCTGGGCAGGCATTCAGGTTGTACACAGAGCGTCAATATAAGGATGATCTACTACCACTTACAGTGCCGGAGATTCAGAGAACAAATCTGGCCAACACGGTGCTCCTACTCAAATCACTGGGAGTCGTTGATCTGCTTCAGTTCCACTTTATGGATCCACCACCGCAGGATAATATCCTGAATTCCCTCTATCAACTGTGGATCCTTGGGGCGCTGGATCACACGGGAGGACTTACACCGCTGGGACGTCAAATGGCTGAATTCCCCCTTGATCCGCCACAGTGTCAAATGCTGATTGTTTCCTGCCAAATGGAATGCAGTGCTGAAGTTCTTATCATTGGTAAGACGTTGTTTTTACTTCTGATTTTTATTTGTTAATTTTAGGTGCTTAAAAAGTTATTCTTTTCAAAGAAAAATCGAGTAAATTCGGTTAAAGAAATAAGTCTTATAATATTTTGGGTGAAATTTTAAGAATTTTAGTTAAAAATTGATTTTTTTAAGTTAATTTTGAAGTTAGAATTTGCAAAAAGTCAATTTCGGAGGAAATAAGAGTTAAAAAAATAATTTTCTTAGGAAAAAAGGAAAAAAAAAGTACTGGAGATGCCGGGTATCGATCCCGGTGCCTCTCACATGCTAAGCGAGCGCTCTACCACTTGAGCTACACCCCCTGATAACGTGACTGTGTCAAAGACTCTACTAGATTTACATAGACATTGCCTCGGGGAAAATTCGTGTTCAAAAGTTAAATATTTAAGACTTTTTATTTATTTCTTATTTAATTAAGACCCAGAAATGTAAAATACTAATGCAGGGCTATACAAAAAAAATTACATAAGAGTGTCTAAGGGGGCCCGCAATAAGGAAACAAAGTGACTAAATAAATTAAAATTAAGATTAAACAAGATACAAAAGTAAGTTTTCCGTGAAATTAAATATTTTAATATTTTTTTGATTATTTTTGAATTTTTCATTATACGTGGCAATGGTTGCAGTCATGAGTCATATTTGCTTGAAATGTGTTCGTAGGGGGTGTAGCTCAAGTGGTAGAGCGCTCGCTTAGCATGTGAGAGGCACCGGGATCGATACCCGGCATCTCCAATTTTTTTCTATTCCTTTTCTTGTCTTAATTATGAAGATTAATTAATTAATTAAATATTTATGCGCAAATTAACGTTTCTTTCAGTTTCAATGCTCTCCGTCCCATCAATTTTCTATCGTCCAAAAGGCAGAGAGGAAGAAGCTGATGGTGTTCGAGAGAAGTTCCAGGTGCCTGAATCGGATCATCTGACTTACCTGAATGTCTACAATCAATGGAAGCAGAACAAGTATGTTTTCTTTAAGAGAAAAACAATTTAATTTCTTTTATTAAAATGTTTAATTTTCATTCCAGCTACTCATCAAATTGGGCTAATGAGCATTTTATTCACATCAAAGCTCTGCGAAAGGTGAGAGAAGTACGTCAGCAGCTTAAGGATATTTTAGTCCAGCAGAGACTTCCGGTGAAATCTTGTGGAACAAATTGGGATATAATCCGCAAATGCATCTGTTCAGCTTACTTCTACCAGGCGGCAAGGCTCAAGGGGATCGGGGAGTACGTCAACTTACGCACAGGGATGCCTTGTCATCTTCATCCCACATCAGCTCTTTATGGTTTAGGCACAACCCCGGACTATGTGGTGTACCATGAGCTAGTAATGACTGCCAAGGAGTACATGCAGTGTGCTACGGCGGTAGATGGACACTGGCTAGCGGAATTGGGCCCGATGTTCTTCTCCGTGAAGGAGACAGGAAGGAGCGGGCGGGAGAAGAAGCGCCAGGCAGCTGAGCACTTGCAAGAGATGGAGGCACAAATGCAAAAGGCCCAAAAGCAGATGGAGGATGAGAAACTTCAAGCAGCCCAGCGTGAAGAGGCCATGATCCCAAAGCAGGAAATTCTTACGCCCGGAGGGGCAACCCCAAGGAGAACTCCAGCTCGTATTGGTCTCTAGGCTTCGTAGTGAGTGAGTAAGAAGCATTGTCTTTTAGAGAAAAATATACATATTTTTATTGAACACTCACAGAATATTTCTTTTGATCTCTCGGAAAGGAAAACGATTTTTTTTTTTTCAAATATTTTCACTTGTTTAATAATTTCACTCAAAAAGTGTTAAGTTTAGTGACAAAATTAAGGCAATTGTTGATCAATCCATGGCCTAAGGAAGCTAACATTGGTGTAAATTCCAGGGTAATCTACTTGGGCACATGCAATACCCCAAGAGACAAGCCCAATCACTTCCCCGTTGAGCACCATTGGGCCACCAGAGTCCCCGTGGCAGGTATCAAGACCTCCGTAGAAAGATCCCGCGCAGAACATTGAATCAGTTAGAGGGTTAATGTCTGCGAATGTCTCCATGCAGCGATCTCTGTTAAGGATAGGCATGTGGGCTGCCTGGAGGATATCCGGAATAGGGCCTTGATACTGAAAAAAATGTTTTTTTTTATCTAATGAATTTTTGATTTTATTTTATTAATTTTAACCCTGAATTGTTTGTAATGAAGAAGTTTTTATTTTCTTAAAAGATTTTTAGAACTTTTTTATGCGAAAATTCATGAAATTTGGCTTATCATCATCATTATGGGCTTGTTTCACGACGCGCAACAACTAGGGCTAAAATTTGGCTTAAAATTGATTTTTCTATGTGATTTTGAAACAAGACTTGGTAAGGATTAAAAAAAATCCTGGGCAAGTCCGGAATAATTTAAATTTAATTTTTTTAATTTTACACCACAATTAAATATTTCTCCTATAAGAAAATATTATGCTTTGAGGTCTGAATTGGTACTATCTTTTAAAACTTTTAATCGTTCCTTAATTTATCTTGAAATTCTTTTTTCAAACTTTTGATCCAACAAAAAAAAATCGCATATAGCCCAAGCTGTTGCGCGCTGTGAAACCTGCATAGTGATGATGATGTCCACTCTTATCATAATTTTAGTTTTAAGAAAAACCTTTTCAAAAAACACGAAAAATAGTTATAAACAAATTATTATCAGATGACCTTACCCAAAGTCTTCCCCATCCGGAGACAAAACCAAGGCTCCCTTCGGGAGTGTGTTGGAAGGCGGCCGGAAGTGCGATAGGCTGAATACGAGGCGTCCAGTCGAAACAATCGCAGATTTGAATCACTGCTACGTCAAAGTTATACGTGTCCGGATTGAATTGGGGATGAAGTGTTACGTCAATGAGGGTGGCAATCAAGCCTTCGCGATTAATGAAGGTTGATCCAACGCGAATGTGGAAGACATCGCGGAAGAGATGAAAATCCCAGACGTCGAAGCAGTGCGCTGCTGTTAGGGCAAAATTACGTCGAAGGAGGACAGCACCGCACCAGTGATTGTCGTGGTAAATCAGGGATGCCTGATAGGGAGCTTGCTCAATGGTGATATCCTGACCACCAACAATACGATTGTGTATCCTTGCACCAGCAGTGGGATTAATCCATAGCGCACAGAGCACGGTAACGAAACAGAGGAACACCTTCATGGTTCCTTACCCGAGTAACTTTGGGTGTTGTTTGCACAAAGAGCGACACTGGAAACGTTGTTGGACTTCCTTGGTCTTTTTATCAAGCCATAGGGCACCTCCGTATCTTGCATGTCTTCGACAGCGGAAAAAAGTAATTTTACTCAAAGTGAGATGGCCCATGGTTAGCGATCGTTAACTGTCGTATCACTTCATATTAATTGTTAATTGATAACGCTTTGCTTTGATTTCCATTGTGGTCAGAATAGTACATTTTGTGGGCTAAATTCAGCTGAAAATTGGCACAAATTTGAAAGTTCTAATTGGTAGGTTGGTAATGTAGGGAATGGTAGGTTGGATCAGGTTTTTCTTCCTCCTTTTCTTACACTGTTAAGTTTGGTTTAACCAGAAGAAAATCCAATCTTGTCCTTACTCACAAGAGCTAAGGATGTTGTATTATTTCCGTACCTGTGTTGGGTTTTTTTTTTAAACCTAACTAGACTAGATCCTATTGCTACCGGATTTAGGACCTCTTTTAAATGTTTACTGCGTTTACTGGTAGAACAAAGTCTCATGAGCAATGTGAACGAAGCACGACATCGCTATTGGCTTGAACCTACATTCTTCATCTTTGGATTTTCCACGAGCGGAGTATAGCTCCAATTACTTTTCTTTCAATTTTAGTTACAGTTAGTAATAGGTAGCAAAACTTCTCATCAAAAAAAATTTAACGTTTAAAATACATACCAACCGTAAAAACCTAGAACCTTCCAAGTCTGATCTTTTCCTAAAGTTTTCCCAATATGGGTAACTCTTCTCTCTTAAGAGATTTGAACATAAATCAAAGAAATCGATTTGATATTAGAACAGAAATTTTTATTCTATTGCCCAACTTACGAATTTTCAGTTTGCTCTTGAATACGTAGGTACAGATCAATTACAAAAAAAGTCACAAAACGTAGTTCACTACTCGTGCACAAGATTAAAATCAACGGAAATCTCGTTTTCGGGTACACCAAAAAATGATTTCGTTAATTTCAAGTCTCTAGACATTCCTGGACTAAGCGTGAGATTGAAATTCCTTACAACCTCTGCAGTTGCGGCTTTAATCTGAGCAATAGCGAATCTCATTCCTAGGGAAAACAGGCAACAAATTAACTGGTTAAAATCCGGTAAATTAATTTAAATCAATTCTTACCGATACAAATTCTTGGTCCATCGCCAAAAGGTACGAAAACTCCTTTATCCTTGTAGTCCTTAATGGCACCATCGTCGAATCTTTCTGGGTAAAAACTATCAGGATTTTCGTAAAGGATAGGATCACGTCCGAGGGAATACATTGACATGATAGCTGTTACGCCTTTGGGGAAGGTTTTTACATCCTCCCCGTTATTGAAAGGGACTTCAAGGGATTCATTGCATTGTTTCATGAAGAAGAGAATTGGTGGATTGAGCCTCATAGTTTCTAAAAAAAAAATAAATAAAAATCTTCAATAGAACAACATAAATTAATATTCTCATTATACCATTAATAACTTGATCCAGGTAAGGAAGTTCACTTAAAGTTTCAAAGGTAAACTTTCCCCCGTTATTCTTCAATTCCTCCTCAATGATTCTTCGCAATTTGTCTTGCACACGCCTGTCTCTGGCTAATTGGTAAAATATCCAATCCAGTACAATGGCCGATGTTTCAAAACCATCAAGGATGAATGTTAGAGCATGAGCAACCATTTCATTAGTTGAAGATCCCTTCTTTTCCTGAAGTTGCATTAGGAATGCAAGAAAATCATCTCGACTACCAGGAGATTCCTTTCTAAAGGCAATTCCGTGCATAAGCATATCTTCTAGATACTTTCGAACTTTTGGATTGAGCAGCCTGTATTTGTAGAGACGCTTAAATAGGGGAAAAATAAAGCCCGATAGGAAGAACTTGTTGTTCTTCTCAAATTCACTCAGGCAATCAATGAAGAATTGCAATGAGTTCGGATTTTCACTTTCAAAGGCGTGCGCTTCTATTCCAAAAATACAATTCATTAGATTCTCATTTGTATAACGGCGGGAGATCTAGGAAATAGAAAAAATTTAAATTATTCTAGAACACACTAAATTAATTCAAAAATTACATCTGAGACTTTGATAGAAGATCCATGAGATTTTGTACGATTCTTCAGGTAATTCACCATTTTCTCGCAAGAAGATTCAATTATTGGGAATTGAGATTTAACGCGAATATTGCTAAAAGCTGGAGCTATTTCCTGCCTTAGACCCTTCCACTCTTCATAGGGCATCCAAAAGGGATTGAGTCCAACAATTGGATCGGATTTTAAATTAATCATTTCAACCACTTCATTATTGTGGAATTGTCGGAAATTCGAGGTCATAATTCGCTTTGAAAATTCGGGATCAGTAACGAAGGCTCTCGGTGTTCTAATAGCATAAATCCCAACAAATGGGCATCCTCCTCTGTATTGTCTTTAAAAAATTCAAAATGAATAAAATCATCATCATGGAAAATAGCAAGAAAATCAATCTTACTTGTAGATATCATCCAAATCATAGATGAAGTTTCTTTTAAAATAATTGGGAAAATTCCCTAGAAGGAGGGTAGGTTTAGGTCCTCCGATACGTCGTTTTGCCCAGAAATTGTAATTCCATCTCCAAATCACCAAAAGAAAGGTAAAAACAGCCCCCAAAATCACTAATGTTTGCAACATTTTTCGGAACCGCGATGAGTGCTTCCTCAAGAATGATCTTCGGTTAACTGAAAATGCCTTTTAACTCTGATAATGTCTCTATTATCTCCATCAGTCTCGTACACTTGGAGAATTTGCTCGTCATTTTGTGATAGAGAAAGATGCGCGAGTGTGTATCGCATACCAAGAAAAAGGTCAATTGAAAATAATAGTAAGAAAAAAATAAGGAAAAAGAGATATAAATTGACCCTGAATACTAATTATGTAACATTATTATCGAGTAGCATTTTATCAAATGTTTATTTTTATAATGGGAAAATTTATTTGTTGATAAAATAAGTATTTTTACGTTCTAGAGGCGGTTGTGATTGATTGAATTATTTTCTTTAGTTTAATTCAAGTTAATTAAATAATATTTTAATTGCTGCGATATTAAATTAAATGCCATGTTCTTTAAATCAAACTAGAGAGGAGCTGATGAGGCTGATGAAGAACTTTAAATAAAATCAAAATGTTAAACGAAAAAAATCGTTTTTTTTTTCTAGACTATTTTTGAATTTAGCGCCCTAAATGTAGTTCCAAAAGCCACCACTACTTATTGGCACGTTCTATTTCATCGCTATCCGTCTCGCTCACACTTTTGATTTTTCGCAATTTTCTCGCGTTTTCCGCCGAATTTTCCAGCGAAATTGTGTTTTTCATGACCAGGAAGCGACGCCACGTTGATTGGCATAAAAAATTCTGGGAAAAACAGCTCTGTAAAAAAATAAAAACGATAACTGCCGTCGGCTTTTCCCTCCTCTGAATTAGCTCCCAGAAAAACCACTCAAAAAAAACCCCAGACCCTCCAGAACAGGTACAAGGGGCCCAAAGAGGCCCTCTGCGGCAGGAAAAGCCTGAAAATTGCGAAGAAGCGGAGAAAATTTTATTTTTCCACAACCGCCAAAACTCTTTCAGCGTAGTACTCCTTATTTCCAATAATCCCAACCGTTAAAATTTCAGCGAGTCCCAATTTCTTCACAGAGGGTTTCTCGTGGGCTTGAGCACCCCGAGGTACTCCAGGAGCGCCAAACATGTGTTTTATGTCCAAAAATTTGGGAGAAAATCATAGAAATCACGAATTTGTGGAATGCAAAAAAAGTTCGTTAAAGTTCAAATTATATCTTCTTCTTCTTCGTTTTACTTTGGGCCAGCCGTTAATGGAATAAAACTTCAAGGTGGTATGTATTTATGTGTGTGGATTTTTTTTCAGTGTGAAATTGAACTCCGCAGTGAACGGTTGTCGCGCGCACTTTAAAAGAAAGAGTTTTTCCAATAATAAAGTGAATTTCACCAACAAAAACACTTGCTAGCAATTGTGTCAGTGGGAAAATGTGTCGTGCTATGAGTTAGTGATAAGACGGTGGCATTAGAGACGCAAAAAGTGTTGGGGAATGGCCATGAAAATGACAGAGAGGAAATTCACGAAGGGGCTACACAAGCCGGGAATGGCACTCAAACTTCGCGAAACAGTTTGCCAAGTTGTGCGCGAAAGTTCTGTTTTGGTGAGTTTTTTCATTCTACTGTGCCCCACGGGGCCCTGGGGGTCACCGGGGAAGGATTAGCGAATGTGAAAATGTCCAAGAGACGCCCAAATTGGATGGGAAATGCGCGACTTTGTGGTGCGGGGAGACTTCAGGGCGTCTTCTCTGATGGATTTCGCTTTTTGTCGCTTGTCTTTCTTTTTGCTCTGGCCTGGCTCTTCGAGTGGAACGAAATACCATAGATTCCCTTCCTCTTGCTCATCGTCTCGTTTTATTGTGGGCGGGAAGGGCATTTGCCCGCAAATAAGACCGCAAAATCAACCCTTATGTGCCTTTTTTCGTTTAACCCTTTCTACTGAATGTGGGAGCTATTCTCGTAAACAAGATTTTTTCAAGATCTCTGAAGTTTTGTAGAGATTTTTCTAACCTCTATTTTCTTTCATATTTTTTTAAACAATTTTTTAAGCATCTAAAAATCTTTTTTTTTTTCATTTTACAGTGAGAGTAAGAAAAGATTGTTATAGAAATTTGTTTTAAAATATTTTCTTAAGCTATTAATGCCTATTTGGGTGTTAATTTATCTCCCCAAACCCTTCGTGTTTTGTCTTTATGTAAAAAAAAGAAACGAAGCTGTGAACGATTCTTTTTGGATCATCTACGAAGAGGATAAATAAAAATTACAACACTATTGAGAAGAGTTTCCCCCCAGTTGGAGGCTAAAAATAAAATATTCCGCTTGACACGCAGTCTCCACCGATGTAGAGATGATCATCCCGAGCGTATTTCTCCTTGTCCCACACCTCGTATCCAATTGAAGTCATCTCACACTGTTGACGAACTTCATTTTTATTGTTATTGTTTACACATACTTTTTTTTCTTTGCTTCTCAAAGCGATAAAAGTGCCAAAGAAATTAATTTATATTTGTTGAGATGAAGAGGAAAGAATACCTCCTTGCGACAAGCAATATACGTAAATTTTCTTTAACCCCGATTTTTATGGAAAAACTAAACACCAGAATGTATAACTTTCTGTTTTCTCACATTTTTTCTCCACTTCACTCATTGTTATTCTTCAATTACGGGTACGATAAGTCAATTGATGGCAGTGACACATGAAAATGATAATTAACACTCAATTTATTGCAGAGAAATGGGCGGTGAAAGACCACAAAGTGGAATAGTTTAAATGGATTAAAATGTTGCTATTTTGTCACACCAAAAATGCGATTTTGCAGCTATCTAATGTCTTTTTTTGCAATTTTGCTACTTTGAAATTCTCAGAATTCTCTTTCATGAACTACATTTTAGGCGAATACAACATAGAGAAAGACCACTCATATTTTTTTTATTATTTTATCACACTTTATCCGGTTGTTTTTGGTAAAAGAACACTAAAAGAAAATGCCTTTTATTACTCTTTCTCAGTATTTTATTTTTAGTGCATTATGGAGTATTTTTAAGGGGGCAATTTTGAAAAAGCTTTCTTTTATGAAAAAAAAAGAAACGATTTTCAAGAAAAAAAGATTTTAATAAGCTAATACTGATCTTGAAGTTTGATATAGCGATGTGGTGTGTTGGTGTGGGTAATCGTCATTTCTGTACTGTAAGCTATGCATTCCTAAACTGCTCTGCAGATTGCAATAAAATCTGGTATTGCGGTTGCTAAGAACATGTTATTTTAAATTGCTATTTTTCCCCCGAACTACCCTTAATTAAGTCTATTTTGAAAACTTGTCATAAAATAAATATTTAATTTTAAAAATATTTTATGCAGAATACTGATTTCTTTTAACAAACTATCAATTTCTTCAATTCAAATTTTTATAGACTTAGAAAATTCCGTACAAAGACTTTAAAGTTCAATAGGTAGGTATGTACTTAAATTATATGCTAAATATTCATATTACTTTTTTTGTTAAATAATAAAAAAAAAAACATTTAGATCCTTTGAAATCTATTATTATTTCTGTTGCTGGACTTAACCATTTTTGTTTTGTAATACCAATTTAAATATATCGGCATAAAAACAGTTTATTCTCTTTTGATAGCAATCGTCTGGAAACACAGATTTAATAACTTTACTATAGGAAATTCCTTTTTGCACGCGATACACTTATAATAGAAAACAAACTTGATGAATTTGGAACTTTTGCAGCAGACCGGAAGTTTTCTCTCATACAAAATAAGCTTTTTGGTGTACAAACTTTTTTTTTCTTTTCGTTTTTCGTTTCGTGAATAAACAGTTTGGAAAAGTTCTTTAAGTAGAATTTAGATTATATTCTCTCACCTTATTTATTAATATTTCACGAGTGAATGATTTTTTTGAGGAAAGGTGTGAAGTGAGAGATGGTTAACTCTTCTAATGGAATGTACAGTGATTCCGCTTTAAAATTCCATTTAGACGATTCTTATCGTGTTTAAAGAGATTTTTTTCTTCATACAACATGAAGGCTTTCATGCAAGAAATTATGTTTTTAATATACCAAAGTTGGGTTGAAAGTGCTATTTATTGAGTTTTATTTCTTCTGCTTGAGACGCGAGGGCAATTGATGATGTAATGCTGTAATAATAACTTCATGGCCTTTGACACAAACAATCTCACGTGTTTCTCTCTAGATAGATCTCTATTCTATTTACTTTTCTGGTTTATCCACGCGGTGTGGGGCTTTTGGGCATACACTACACTACACACACATATTACGTCGTCTCCCTCTCATGGTGATGTGCTCAATAATTCGCTCGCTATATTGAGTCGCAAATGGAAAGGGAAATTGGATGATATGAGGTGTAATTTTTTCTGTGGGGGAGGAAAATTAATAAATTACCTCGCACTAGGAGTGTCTGGGATATCCGTGTCTTTTCACAAGAGAAATTTTCTCACAAACATCACCATGATTGATGGTATGTTCTCAAATACAAAATATTTAGTGTATCTATGCTGTTTTCTCATGCGATTGTACGCAAAAGCATCCAAGTTTTAGTTTAACGTGTCATAAAAAAAATCATGTAACTTTAATTGATTCTTCGAATTCTGGAAAATCTCATAATGTTGCGGCTTGAGAAGAAAATATTTGAGCGATCTCATAAACATCAAAAGACATTCATTTTGGTGGGGGGTATTTTTAGATTGATCGAAATAAGGAAATGAAGAAAAATCAGTGATTTATTGTTCTATTTCAGCTACTGTGAGCTTCTTCGCATTCTCAAATCCCACATGGCTATAGATTATTGGATGGATGCTTACTGCTTGTGTATCAATTGAGCTTCTTCTCTATTGATACATTTTCACAAATTTCCTCCCACTTCAATTGATTTCTAGGAAAATCATTATTGTAAAATGCCGAAGGGAAATTAATTTTAGAGGCACTTTAGATGAATTTTTAAGTATTTTCTTGCAAATCCGTGAGTTCTTTGACTTTGATTTTTTGAAATGAAACATTTTGTTTGAATTTATTTAAGGTTTTGTGAATAATATTGTATCTGTTAAAATTAAATATGAAATATATAGGATTTTCATGTCAATGTCAATTCATTTCAAAATTTTAAAAGTAAACTAAAATCTCTCTTCTAAAATCTATGTCAACGTCATTGCCAATTCTGCAGAAGTTATCTCAAGGAATTCTTTCGGTATAGTTTATAAAAACATTTGAAATCGAATCATTTTACAGAAATTGTGTTGCTACAAATTAACATTTCTCGCTTTAATAAAACATGAAAATATTTATAAAATACCTACTATTGGTTTTGTGTTGATTGGATGGACATAAGATTACCATTTACAAGACTTTACACTGTTTTTCCACTTTGTTTGCCACTGGCACTATAAAACACATAAACATTTCCTCTATAACAAATTCAATAAAACTTTTTTAAAGGCCCATTCACAAAGGTTCAATAAAATTTATTTAAAAAGATTGTTTATCATAAAGAAATTTATGATTTTTTATGTGACAAATTGTCCATTTATATTACATACATCATTATTGAGAAAGATGTGTCATCAATCATCTTTTATAATAAAAAAAAATATCTTGAGTTCACAGTAAATTAATTATTTCCTCACACCCAGGTATTTTTTTAAGGAATGCCATGAATTTTACAATGGAACTTTTGAAGAATGAAGAACCTTCTTTTGCAATTTACACAAAATGCTCTCACTTTAGTCTCTTACAGCAATGCAAGCAGCTTCCTCCCAGACACCATAATTTCCTCAAAATGCGATAGGTTGATTACAATAAGGAAGACACGCGGAGGCACTTAATTGTCCTCTGCATCAATCACGCCAGGGCACTTTTCTGAGACATTTTTGTCATTCATCGTCACGTACGTGGAGGGCTTTAATGCTTCTTTTTTTTCGCCAAGCAGAATATTTGAAGAAGTTTGTATGCTCACAAAGAAATTTCTTCACACAATCAATTTTCGATATGGAAAGATGATTGCACGAAAGAGGAAGTTGGACTGAAAGAAGAAAAAAAAATATGAAAGTTTCACGATTTTTTTTGAATCTATTGCCGTTGACCTTCTTGAATGTGTGTGTTCAAAATGCTACAAAAAAAAGATCTTCCATGGCTATTCTTTTGTGAACCACCTTCCGCCTCTCGTTGAATGGACAGTGTCAAGAAATTCATAATCCGTTTAGCCGCACAATTGCCGAGCAATAAATTATGTATTTTCACTAATTTGTCCAGAAGACGCGTAAAGAGAATTTCACTCTCATTTTGGGAAGAAAGACTCACACAAAATAATGTTGAAGGAAGAAGAGTCAAAAACGGAAGGAAAAAAAATTAAAATTTCAAGAATGAAAAATCCAGAGACTACCTCAACAGCAATTTAATTGACCAAACAACATTATTATAGCAGCAGAGAACTGAAATTCAATCCGAAAATCAAAAGAATGATAAAAATTTATCGCTCTCGCGATGGCACAATGACTTTGTCGTACTCGACATTCCATCCTCATTTTCCCTTATCAGTCATAATGCTATTAGAGATTATTTTCTGATGGGGTAATTCATTGACTCGACAGACATCGAGTCCACTTCACTAACTTTGTATGCTCTGGGAGAGTGACACACAAATGTGTTGCGACAGAGACTTTGTTCTTAAGAATTTCAGACACTTTTCTCATTGAAAACAACTTCCTGTGCTATGGGGAAAAATAAGAGGCTGATAAATTGACTGTGTGAGAAAAAATCTAGGCGAAGGCAAAAAATTCCAGAGAATTTATGTATATTTAAAAGGACACGATAAAAAAGGGAGCTCAATGGAACATAAAAGAGGATTGTTTTCTAAATATGCGGAAGATGCATTTACAAAAATAAACTTAATGCGCCTTTAGAGCATCCCTCGTTTTATTTCTGCTCAATTGGATTTTACCCTAATGGAAGAGAAATCTTTTTGCCAGTCACTTTGAAAACAAATAACATGATCGGAGAATAAACATTTTTGCTTCGAGAACTTGCTTTTTTTGTGTTAAAAAAAAACGAATCACGATTTTTCTCAACGTCTTTGGTACAGGGTGTTCTTTGTAGAAGTAATAATTTTTTAAGAATTTGATTTTTTTATTAAAATGATTTCAAAAACACTTGAATAATTTTTTAGAACAACATGCTTATAAAAGAGTTTATGCGGTTTATGCACTTTCATAACGGAAATCCCTTGGGCAAGGAAACAATCAGGATATACGTATATATTGTAGAACAAAATTTTGGGGAGAGTTATTTTAAGTTTGTTTGAATCTATTCGCTTCACTTCTCAATTTTGCAACATAACAAACATTCAAGTCCATTAACTTAAGAATTTTTCAGAGTATAAAAATAGTAATTAGATTCGACAATTAAAATGAATATTGATGGGGATTTCTCTCTCTCTCTCTCTCTCTCTCTTTCACACTCTCATTAAAATACCTCAAACAAATATTTTGCAATTCACCATAAACAATCATTCAATCATTCTTGACAATCTCTGCAATGTTCTCTTTTATGCTACATTCGTCTCTATAGCATAAAGAGCAAAATTCACGCGAAATCACTGTGCAATTTGTGTAATGAAATCGAGGGCACAAAGAATCTGTCTGTTGATGAGGAGAGCATCTTTTCCAGTCAATGAGCTTCAATACAGGAGAAGGGGGATGAATGAAAATTAAAAAAAAAAAAAGTATAAATTGTGTGACCAAAATATGTATGATAATCAATTCACCGTGAAATGTTCCTGTAAAAATAAAGCTTTGATGGGGTTTGTTGACAACGCATTGTTGTATTGCCTATTTAGGTCAATATTTTACCTTGAATCGCCTTGAATGGTCGCCTGCGAAATTACCAAAGAAGAGTATACACACAACATGGTGACAAACAATACAAAATATATATTTAATGTTGTTCTTTGGAAAGAAAAATGTTATATGAGAAGGAGAAGTACAAAAAAAATGCGGAAATGTTGCCAATGCTTCGAATTCAAGTTCAAGTTTGTGACACATATTTTACCATTGGTGGAGGCATTTTATCGTGTTTTAAATTATCAACAAAACTAGTGGCACAAGAAAGAGAGGAGAAATGAGAGTGAGAGATGCAGTGTGGATAAGAAAGACGAGAAGAAAAAAATTAATAAATGAACAGAAAACCTGTAAGACAGTACGGAGAGAAAGTGGGCAATTTTCAAATATAAAATTTCTACAAAATAAAATCTCTCAATTTGTTATGCGATTCCTTTCTTCATTGAACTTTGAATGATTTTGTTGGTATTTTTTATTTTTTAATTTCTTCTTCTTGTGTCTGGCATTTCGTTCCCTTGGGGGCAATTTCAAGGAAATGTATTGTGGGTAGTTATTTTAAAATAAATTTCCCATGAAAGACGTGATTGTTGGCTAGCTAAATTTCCATGCTTGACTTGGTGAATTCTCAAAGTAAGAATGTGTATAAAGCAGCAAAGATTGAAGCGCAATTGTAATTGATACAATATGCACTGTTTAATTGAAATAGCATCCTTCAAGAGAGTGCAAAAGGGTTTTAAATTACACAACCTCCACTTTATCTGAGTTTTCTCTTGCAGAACAAACCCGTGCTTGTGGAGCCAATTGACTTCGAGAGTTTCATGGTGAAAAATAAGACATTAATTCAAAATGATCCACAGCGTGAGCTGCTCCTCTATCCAAATGACGATGTGTCGGTGAGTTTTTATCATTTATTATAGCTTATGTTGTAATCTACAGTTCTTAAGATAAATGTCCATTCAAGTGCAATAAATGGCGAGAAAAATCAATTTTGCACACTGTTTTTTATTTTTTGTATATAAAAATCATTTTTTTGTCTGGAAAATTGATTTAATGATTAGTTGTTGATGGATTGATTCTGAAATTTACCAGAGAATTTGATGCCTGATGAAGGATCCATAATGATAATATCGAAATGTCATGGTTTTTTTTTTTCTAAAATACGTTATTTAAAGTAAAATTTATTAACTTTTCGTGCACAACCTTCAATGTTTTTTTTAAATGAAATGTTTAAATATTTTAATTCTTTTTAAAAATATTTACCAGCATTTTTCTTTAAAAACTCTGTTTATTTTCTTCCAAAATGACCACATAAATGCATCACTTTCAAATTTTATGAATATTTAATTAACATTCAGGTCAATTGAGAAGCTCACTCAGCACATAAATTGATCCCTTTGATCTTCTTTATGGCTAAAATAAAACATTGTATATCAATGTAGAGATTGAATAAAGATTTATGAAATTAATAGCTATAGCCATAAATTTATTGGATTACATTTTCTTTTTCAATGCACGAAAAAAACCATAATTGAAAGTTATTGGATAAAATTGATGAGAAATGATTTCTTTGCGGCAGTGTGTGAGCAAAAGAATGTTAAATACATATTAGAGACAAATATGGTGAGTGTGTGTAATTAAATAAACATCTCGTCTTATCCACACTACCTCCATGGAGATGCCAAAATGAAAAAAAAATGATCAAGAGAAAAATTCAAACCATTTTAGGTCATACAACATAATTTTTTTTTACATCAGCAACATTACCTTTTTGTTGGGAGAGTCAATGAAATAGAAATTTAAAATATTGTGAAACTCAAACGCATTGAAAGATCATTTAACTCGGTGGTTGATTAAATCCAAATGCAGAGAATGCAATTTAAATGGTAGTGTAATCAATAAATTAGCAATTTAGCACTGTTGACGTACATTTTTTTCTACTTTGAAGGAAATTATTCAACCACGAAACTATCGAACTGTAACGAGTGGCATACCAGAAGTGATAAATCACGAGAATGGCTCAATTGAGGCATCTTCAACATGCCACCAATCGCCAAAGACTGAGAATGTCAATGGGAATTCGGGCAAGATGGAGATGGGGGGTGGGTGCCAACCACCTTTGCTCACAAGGCAGGCAATTCGCACCTACAAGTCCGACAATAGGCTCATTCAGTACAAATACAGTAGCTACAGCGGCTTATCGCAAGATTTACCAAGGTGAGACAATTTAGCATGAATTTCAAGCTTGATTTTGTATGAGATAAATGATCATCGGTGGGTTTTGATTACCTCCACAGGGGTAATTGACACTGATTGATCGCCCACAATTTATTTTATTGTAAAAGTAATTTGAAATATTTCAATTTGTCTTTAAATTAACATGATAAATGATTGAACAGATGACGAAGATATAAATCTGTAACTAAATTTTGTCATAATGTGTCTTTTTAATAAACTTCTAAAGAAAGGTTAATAAAAATCATGAGTAAATTTGAAGGAAATTCAATGACATAAGAATCTGCCAAAAGAAAAGAAGAATTATGTGCCTGATGATGCAACTAAGTTGCCTCGAAATTTCATTAAAAATAAAATAATTGCAAAATTCAAAATAAACCTTTAACAGCTCCACCAAGATACAAAATCATTTAAACCACATTTACAAATTTTAAAATTGAATAAAAAGAAGAATCTGGTTCCCTATATTGGCAAGTTTGAGCAGATTATTTTATTTGGTTATTATAATTTTGCTTACGGAGGTGGAGACAAGGTGTAAGAATAAATTAATTTAAAAAAAATGTAAAGCAATTGCTGGGCTATAAAAATTATTTTTTATTAAAATAAATCCACGTGTGTCTAATCTTCATTTACAGTGGGACCCCAGTACAACGACCACTCGGTTGAACTACTCTCGCGCATTAAAAATAATGAGTGTGAAGAGTACATCCGAGTGGTCGTTGTACTGGGGTCCCACTGTATGCCATTATATTTATTTAATAACCTTATTAATCATTTCATTTAATATCACTATAAATTAATTAGAGAAAAATCTATTAAATTAATTTTCTTATCTAGGGTGTAAAATAAATTCCTAACACGACATTTAGTCTATATAGGAAAGTGAAAAGAGAAAATCAATTTACTTTTTCTCCTCCAAGCATTATTATGTTAATTTTCTGTCAAACATTTCATAATTAATTATTGCTCTACTTGAAAAAAAATCATATTTATATAGAGTTCATATAGATAGTTTCATAGTGGTGGGGCATTAAAATTTTGAACATGAAAGTGTGAGAAGAAATTGAATAAATTTCAATTTTCCGCATGCATATCCTCTCCCCCATTGAACTTCCTCTTCTTCAAAAGCTCCCGGATAGTCTATTGAAAATCTCAAATTTTGTTATGCAATTAGAATTTGGCTTTTGAATTGAATTTTAGAAGTGGGCTGCATGAATAATTCCGTATTAGTTTGATTTAGTTGTGTGAATTATGGACCATTAATAGATTCTTTTGTTCATGGTTTAAGCTCTTGTCCATGCAATTTCTGGGGTATGGTTTAAAATCACATTTGGAAGGCAAAACTTGGAATATTTTTCCTTTCTAAAATTCTTTTCTGTGCAGATTTTTTTTGTCTCTTTGAGAGAGCTTTGTGTCGTGATTAATTAATGGAGTTTTTTTTGTAGGAAGATACGTTGGCGGAAGATTTTTTTTAAAAATTGCATTGAGCACAAGGATGTGAGTTCTTGTGTCCTTTCATGGATTTTTTTTAACTGTGGCTCTTTCTCTTTGAGAGAGTTCAACTTTTGTGTGCATTTTTAAAATTTTTTTGAAGCTGTGATTTGTTTTGCAGAGAATAAAATTGTTTTGTTGTGGGGGGACAGACATTGTGGGTAAATTTGCAGTGTTTGGAGAGGGTAGAACGTAATATTGTAATGTGAATTTTAAACTGATGTTTACTTTTGCCGCAGACAAATATCCGTGGCGGATGAATTTCGAGAGGAAGTGTACGAGGTTGACGCCGATTTGGACAGAATCGATGAACAGATGACACGCTCCCAGGCGGACACGATAACGAAGCAGGGGTATTTACTAAAAGGACCAGACACAACGTCTGATCGGATGTTTGCCCACATTGGAGCCAAGTCCTTCAAGAAAAGGTGAGTCGTGGGAATTTTGTTTGTATTTTATTTTTCATCTCAAGAAAGTGGAAAGTTTACATTTTGGGAATTTTAATTGATTTCCGTGGCATTTGTGAGTGCTTTTCTTCCCAGAGGGCTAAGGAATTCCTCCTAAATGTGAACGAGAAAAAAAATTCGCAGCTATAATCTCTCATATCGTGACATTTTGGCCAAATGGCATTAAGAGCGAAGAAAAAGAAATGCCCCAAAGATTTCAACTGATATTGCTTTCACGAAAGTAAGAGTTCATTAATAAAATTTTCTGCAGTGGTGAGCCAATAAAGTCAGCAAATTATATGTTTGAATGACTAATAGGTAAAATTATCTCGCAAATTTGGAGCTGTTCAACTAATAATAAAGTGTGGTGGGTTATTTATTTAATTGATTTTGGACTGTGATTGATATACAATGATAAAGCGGAATGACTTCCGCAAAAATTAAACTCTTAGACGTTTTATTTTTTTGTTGTTGTTGATTGTTTGTCAATAATCTCTTCTTGAGATATCGTGAGAAATTATTTAAAAGTAAAAATAAAATAGTGCTGCAAAGGCTACAAAATATAGAAAGCAATTCCCCACCGAAAATTCTTTGAAGCAAGAAAATCCGCAATAGAATTTGTGGCAATAAATTGCTTTTCTATGCTATGCAGATATTGCTATTTACGTCAGGAAGTCGATGGCACGTACATTCTTGAGGTGCACAAAGATGAGCGACAGGGTGAGGCGAAGACAACAATTGTCATGGATTTTTGCACGGAAGTCATTCAAAATCCAAAGCGTGGTCGATTGTGTTTTGAACTGAAGATGACTGCAGGGCATAAATCATTCACATTTGCGGCGGAAAATGAGAGTGATTTGCAGGATTGGCTCACAAAACTCCAATCAATTTTGCAGCAGAATAAACTGCAGGAAGACAAGCGAGCAGCTTCACTTGAAAGAGGTTTGCTCATTCAAAATTCCATCTTCGTGGAATGATTTTTTTTTAAAAAGAATGTTTAATGCTCCTGCAGCTCCTTCGGATAGTCAACAGACGACAGCCTTTGGGACACTCAAGGGATTAGAGCAGAGTATGAATCCGCAACTAATAAAGTACAGCCGGGAAACGGATATGTCAATAGCACAGGCAAGGAAGGATGGGCGACGGAAGTTATTTGCAAGCTATCAACTCCCGAGTCATGTTAGCAAGATTGCAAGTCAACCTGAGACATGCGAGCCATACAAGTGAGAAGTTTTTTTTTTTCCTTTCTCATTGCGATTTGTTTTGTTATGCTCACGAACAAAATATTTTCTTCCTCATGTACAAGGGAACAATTCGGTCAGAGAATTCTCCTCAAGTGTGAGAGTCTCAAATTTCGCCTTCAAGCACCCACTGAGGACGGGGAGGCGCTCAATCAAGTAAGTTAATACGTTGTTTGCTACTTTTAGCTGTATTTCCGGAAGTTCTTTAGTTATGATTTTGTGTTT
Organism: Lutzomyia longipalpis; assembly: GCF_024334085.1. Taxonomy (NCBI): domain Eukaryota; kingdom Metazoa; phylum Arthropoda; class Insecta; order Diptera; family Psychodidae; genus Lutzomyia; species Lutzomyia longipalpis. The sequence continues at coordinate 29,394,773 of NC_074708.1, forward strand.
TGAGTCGCGTGCTAATGTGAGATGATTCTTTTTGAGATTTTCGAGCGAGTTTCCGAGTGTTTTGTGTTCTAGAATTATATCAATTAAAGAAGAAACTTTTACTATTATTAATTCCTATTTTCGTTATTATATTTAACAGCTCTCTTTTCAATTTTTTTTCGTATTTCTCCTGTTATTTTTATCCATACGAGACCCTTTAATTTTTTTTTATTATTCCAGGTGGAGCCATACATAACAAGCCTCGCTCTGTATGACGCAAAAGCTGGTCGAAAATTGACGGAAAACTTCTATTTTGACCTTAATCATGAAAATATACGTGATGTTCTTCAACCGGGCACGCCAAAAGCTTCACCAGAGGGTGGTGGTGGGGCTGTTAATGGGTCAACGAAACACAATGGAACAGCAGCTGGGGGAGACGTTCTGGATAAGGTACCGAATGAGTGGCTACTGTATCCGCGGGAGGCAATAATGAGTGTCACATCGCCAAATCCGGATATTTTTCTCGTTGTTAAAATTGATAAAATCCTCCAGGGGGGTATTAATCAGTCCACTGAGCCGTATTTAAAGGCAAATAAGGATCCAAAGGTGGGGTGTAAGGTGCAAAGGAGTATACGGGCGTACAGTCAGAAGATTGGGCATTTTCGTATGCCCTTTGCATGGGCTGCTCGGCCACTCTTTCGCCTGTACAGCAGTGATCTCGATGTTGCCATCGATTTCCCAGCCATCTATCGTCAAGAGGGGAATAAGTTGCGTGATGAGGAGCTCCTGAAGCTCCTGGCGGAGTACAGGAAGCCAGATAAATTCAGCAAATTGACTGTGATACCCGGATGGCTGAAGATTCACATTGAACCCATCACTGAGTTACCAAAAAGTATGATTTTGTGAAATAAAATTGATTTTTGTGCGGATAATTTGCAGGTTTGTATTTTTCCTTTCATAGATTGCTTGTCCACAACTCTGGCACCTCTGAAACCTTTCCCAGTGCCACCAGTTAAGGAAGTTACTCAGGAAATAAGTGAGTTTTCTGGGGTTGGTGAGAGGGACGCCCATCCCTTTGCAAACTTCCAAAATCATCTCTTTGTCTACCCGCTGAGTCTCAATTTCGACAGTCAGAAGCTTTTCTCTCGTGCGAGGAATATTGCTGTGGTGATTGAGCTCAGAGATAGCGATGCTGAGGGTGCCAAAGGACTTTCTGTAAGTTATTCCGGGTGCTCTCAAATCATTAGAATGTACTTATTTTTGTTTGTTTTGTAGTGCATTTACGGTCGTCCTGGACAGGGAAGGTTTGTTAGTCAAGTCTCCTGTCCAGTTTTGCACCACAATACCTGCCCAACATGGTATGAGGAAGTGAAATTGAAGCTTCCACTGCATATTACGACGCAGCATCACATCCTATTCTCTTTTGTTCACGTCTCTTGTGATTTGGGCAAGAAGAAGGAGAATAATTCCTTTGAAACTCCCGTTGGTTATGCGTGGCTTCCCCTCTTGATGAAAGGAAAGATAAATGTGGAGGAGCAGATGATTCCCGTGGCTGCAACTCTTCCTACTGGCTATTTGGCTATTCAACCTCTAGGGCTGGGAAAGGGGGTAAGGACAACAGTTGTCTTCCTGCGGGATTTTTTCCCTCTATCTAATCTTTACTAGATCTTATGCATGATGCTACTCACAACTTTTTTTCAACTAACTGGGAAATTGTCTTTTTTTCTCTTTTTCGTTTCTGTTATTTTCTTTTCGCAAAATCTACAAAAATATTGTGGAATTTAATTAGCAGAATGCAGGCCCCGAAATCCAGTGGATCGATAACCAGAAGCCCCTCTTTGCTGTGACATTCCGTCTCGATAGCACGGTCCTGACGACAGATCAACATCTGCACAATCTCTTTGCACACGCCGAACGACTCTTGGAGCAGGCAAAGCCATCGGCAATCCCCGCAGAATCGGAAACGTGCAAAATCCTCAAAGCTGCCCATGCGGTCCATGCAACGACTGTGATAACATTCCTACCCACGATCCTCAATCAACTCTTTATGGTGCTTGTGAATACATCGAGTGAGGAAATTGGTCTCAATATTATCCGTCTGTTGGTGAATTTGATTCACATGGTTGCCGAGGAAGCTGGCAGGAAGGAATTGCTTCTTGCATACGTAAAGTATGTCTTTCATGCACCCAGTTTTGGGGGAAAATTATCCGCTGGATCGAGTCCCAGTGCCAGGAATACCGTTCACTGTGAACTCTGTCGGCATCTCCCGAAGCTGCTGCATCCCAACAATACGGACTTTCTCATTGTTAACAAGTTCATGAGGTGGGTGAAGATGAATAAGTTGTCGCGGAAAGTTTTTTTTTGGTAACTTTTAATGTGAAATTCTTTGTAATTTTCTCTCAATTAGATATTCCGGAATCTTCTTTGATATAATCATAAAGAGCATGGCACAGCATTTGCTCTCCACGGGAAGGATAAAAATGACACGAAATGAGAGATTCCCAAAGGAATTCCATACATCGCTTGAATCTCTTTTTCAAGTTTTAATCCCTTACATCATATCACGGCATAAGGATCTCATTGCGGAGACACAGGCACTCAATCGAAGTCTCTCGGTGTTTGTGAAGAGATGCCTGACATTTATGGATCGAGGGTTTGTCTTTAAGCTCACACGCCTGTACATGGATCGTTTCTCACCGGGTGATCCGAGAACACTGCAGGAATTCAAGTTTTCCTTCCTCCAAGAAGTTTGCTCGCATGAACACTACGTTCCACTCAATTTGCCATTTATTTTGAGCCCGAAAAATCGTCCAGATATTCTGCAGCATTTCACATTGACCGAGGAATACTGCCGACAGCATTTCCTAGCTGGTTTGTTGCTGCAGGAAGTGAAGAGTGCTCTCAATGAGGTAGCAAATACAAGGAGAATGGCTCTGGGAACGCTAAAGGAGCTCCTGGCGAAGCACGATCTCGACGATAGGTACGCCGGAAAGGGACAAATTAGTCGCATTGCAATGATTTATATTCCGTGGATGGGAATTGTTTTGGAGAATCTCCACAGGATTGGGGATGGAAATGAGAAATCGGGACACTTCAAGGGGGATTCCAATAGAATATCAACAAGCAGTAGCTATGTCTTCTCACGCGATACCTCTGGGCTCAATGGGATTGCCAATAATTCCACAGCGAGTACACCAAAGGCACGAAATCGTTTAACGCTGCACGTTGAGAATCCCAGTCCATTCCGTGCTTCACTCCATCTTCGTGATACAACGTATTTTGCGGCAATTGCTGGACAAAATCTCACAAATGGTCACTCAACGACTTCACTTGATTCCGAGTGCTCGAGCCTTTCGCAGGATACAACGGTGATAAGGAATGTGGAGAATAGTAGTGATTCGTCATCAAAAAAGGGTCACAATCGTTCAATTTCCGTCACTCAACCATCTGCCATGCCGAGATGTGATAAATTCACACCGAGTGAAACGAAGGACATGCTGATTTGTTTTTTGTTCGTCGTCAAACACATTGCCCAGGAGCAGATGACAACGTGGTGGCAGAATTGCACGGAAAGTGAGACAATTGGATTCTTTACTATCTTAGAAATGTGTTTGGTGCACTTTAGGTATGTTGGGAAGAAGAATATTGTGCTGCAGGATCCAGTGAGGGAAGCCCGGAGTCACAGGGCGGCTAAAGCAAGTACCCTCCCGGCACGAATGCAACCACCAAATGGGGAGGTTCTCAGTCATGAAACGGGCACAATGACGCACGGGAATAGGGAGAATCTCGTTGAGGAGACAGTGAGGTCACAACAGGCGCTCATTGAGAGCAATATGGCCACGGAAATTGGAATGATTATCCTGGATTGCATGGGATTGTATACGGTTCAGTTTAGAAATTCTATTATGGATAGTGGTGTGCTTCCGAAACTAGCACAAGTCTACCTTAGGTAAGTTTTCTCCTTACAAATGTTTCCTTGTTCCGGAAGATGCGAAACATTCAAATTTTTACAATTTATTGATAGATTCCTCCAACTGGGACAATCAGAAGCGCTCAGCATGCACGTCTTCTCAGCTCTCAGGGCATTCATTAACAATTTCTCACCGGCTCTCTTCCGCGGTACATCCGTCATGTGTGGGCAGCTTGTTTACGAGCTCCTAAAGTGCTGCGATAGTCGACTGGCAAATGTCCGACAGGAATCTTGTGCTGTTCTCTATCTTCTCATGCGGAGTAACTTTGAATTTAGTGGTCGCAAAGCTCTCACGCGTGTTCATCTGCAAGTCATCATATCTGTGTCTCAGATGATTGGAAATGTGATTGGGCTCAATAATGCCCGCTTCCAGGAATCCCTGTCGCTCATCAATAGCTACGCATCGAGTGATAAGGCAATGAAGGGTACGGGATTCCCGCTTGAAGTGAAGGATCTCACAAAACGCGTTCGAACTGTTCTCATGGCAACGGCACAAATGCAGGCACATCAAATGGATCCGGAACGTTTGCTAGAGCTACAGCTGTCTCTGGCTAATTCGTATGCATCGACACCTGAACTGAGGCACACGTGGCTCGTGACAATGGCGAGGAATCACGAGCAACATGGCAATATTTCCGAAGCTGCTTGCTGCAATCTCCACATTGCCGCACTTATGGCTGAATATTTAAAGCTAAAAGGGAGTGGATTCATTTCGAAGGGAGCTGAATCTTTTGCCAAGATCTCACGGAATATTCCTCGGGATGAGAGGGGATTGAAGTTGGATAGTGGCACGCAGGATTCACAGTATACGGAACAAATGCTCCTCGATCAGCTGAAAGAGTGCGCAGATTATCTCGATCGAGCGGAGAGATTTGAATGTCTCGGAGAATTGTATCGACTCATCATTCCAATTCAGGAGAATCGAAGGAATTACTACGATCTAGCGCATGGGTATGAGCACCTTGCCAATGTTTACAATAAAATAATTGAAGTCAATAAGTCCGGAAGGAGGCTCCTTGGCAGATTCTATCGTGTGGCTTTCTTTGGACAGGTAAATCTTTACTTTTTTGTCTTTCGTTTTTCCTGATTTTAAAATTTAATTTCTCTTTTTTTAGTTGTACTTTGAAGATGACAATGGGATTGAGTATGTCTACAAGGAGCCTAAATTGACGTCCCTAAGTGAGATTTCTGAGAGATTGCACAAGCAATATAAAGATAAATTCGGTTCAGACGTGGTTAAGATGATCATGGATTCATGTCCGGTATGTTGCAGAGATTTAATTCAATTATTGACTTTTGATTTGAATTTTTGGTCGTTTTTCTTTAGGTTGATGCCAATGAGTTAGATCCGAAGATGGCGTACATTCAGGTCACGCACGTCATTCCATATTTCTGCAAAGACGAATTGGATGATCGACAGAATGAATTTGAGCAAAATCATGACGTTGATAGTTTTATGTATGAAACACCATTTACGAAAAATGGTTCAGCACGCGGGAATGTCGAGGATCAGTGGAAGAGGAGGACGGTTCTAACAAGTGAGTGGGATGCAGTCTTCAGGAAGAATTTCAGTCAATACAGCAAAATTCTCTTTCTTTTTAGCGCAATATTCCTTCCCGTATGTTTTAACGAGGATCCCAGTGAAGAGTCGTCAGGTGACTGAACTCACCCCAATTGAGGTGGCTGTAGATGAGATGCAGAACCGCGTGGCAGAACTCGAAGAGGTTGTACTACCTCCGATTGATCTCAAGAAACTCCAACTTCGTCTTCAAGGAAGTGTTGCTGTGACCGTAAATGCTGGGCCACTGGCCTATGCGTCTGCTTTTCTAGACCCAAAAACCAACGAAAAGTATCCCTATGAGCGTGTTGAGGACCTTCGAGAAGTCTACAGGTAAGTGTTTGATGCAACTAAGAGCTGCCTCAGAAGGAAACTTATATTTATCAATTTTGTCAGGGACTTTATGAGGGTGTGCTACACAGCTCTACAAATAAATGGGCGACTCATCATGTCAGATCAGAAGGATTATCACAAAGAACTTGAGCGTAACTACCAGAATCTCTGTTCAGCTCTAACAGATCTTCTCGATGAATCCTTCTTTCCTTCCGATGAGACCAATTCGGCCCATCGCACAAGTCTTGCGCTCTTTTCTGCCATAAGTGGAGCTCCGAATAATTCGAGCTCAGCATAAATTTTTCATTTTATTACAAAAACAAAAACAACTAAAAAAAATTCTTTGTGAATTTTTCCATCATAAAACGCACATTTTTTAAAAGAAAGAAAAAATCGAATAGAATATTCTGCCATTTAGTGTCTATGCTAAAGTAAAAAAAAAATAGAAAAGAAATAAGATAAAGTTGATAAAGAAAAATAATCAATGAAAATTAAATTAGTCATGCAAGCAAAAATATTACAAACATAATGACGAATAGATAATTTGTGGAATAGAGCTCATTCATGAAAAAATTGCTCTAAATGGTTTCTTTTCTTGTGGTTTAGGAAAAAGAATTTTTGTGTCTTTTTTACGGTGAAAAATAATCAACTTTTTATACACAATTTCTTACGAAAATTTTTTTAGACACAATACCAAAAGTAAGAAAATTTTATACAATCGGCATTTTCTAGGGGAAAATTAAACGTAAAAAATAGATAAAATTCTCATCTATTGGAGAGAAAGAGAGAAACAAGATAATAGTGGAAAATTACTCGAATATGCAAAAAAAAAAAACATTTCTTTAACACATCCAGGACGGATTGACGCACATCGGCGTCCACTGACAGTTCTCAATTCTGTACGCTGTAACAATTTGCCACTCTTTTTGCGTTTGACATTTACCCGGTAGGAAAACTTCTCCAACATTTTTTCAGCCAATTTTGATTGCTGACTCGTGAGGTGTTCATATATGATTAATAACAAGACAAGAAAATGGAATATCTAGAATATTCTATTCTATTAATCTTGATATTGACAATAGAACGAATAGAACATTCTTTGATATTATTATCCTATAAAGATTATGAAAAATATCATGTCAGGAGAAATAAAATTTTCAAAACTTAAAAAAAAAACAAGAAATAAGTAGAAGAATATTTAGAATATTCTAGTTTTTTTAATTGCTCTGTCACAGAAAAGAATTTAGCTAAATACATGTACATATTATGAAGTTTTCAGAATTTTTAGAACAAAAAAATCAACCTGCTCGTTCACGTTATCATTACCATTTGGTTCAGAACGGATGGCGAAGCATTTTTTTGACATATCTGGTATATTTTCTCGTTTCAACATAACCTAATTTTTATTCTGGTGTCCGAAAAACGTGAGAATTATGGAATAAATTAGCAAAGAAAAGCTTCCAGAATTTTCCCTTTAGGCTATAAAATAATGTTCTAGCTGAAAATTCACATGGAAATTTAATTTTAAGTGTTTTATAGCGGAAAATTTCATCGTGTAAAACTTCAGGTGAGTTAGGTTATATATTTTGCGAAAAGAAAATTTTCCTCTTATATAACCTTAATTTAATTTTTGTGGTAAAAAAAATGCTACATAATGTTTAATAGAATAAAGGAAACTCGTCTGAGAGATTTTCACTGAAATTATCCCATAAATCTGACTTTTTCCCACGTAAATATAAAAGTGCGGTTATGTTGGAATGAGAAAAAAATGCCAAATATGTCCAAAAAATTCTCTTCACCAATATCATACCATTTAACCCTTGGAATGCGGAGCGGGGTCGTTGAACGACCCCAGCGCTATATTTCGTGTTATATCTCCATAAATATAAAAGATACCATTCCCATCTTTTGGAAATAAGTTCTTTGGTTATCTGAGGAGGTTGTGTAAAAATTTCAGCTCAATCCGACTACCACAAGAAAAGTTATTAAGGAAAATGTAGAAGAAGGGAATTCAAAAATTGGTGTAACGGCCATGCTGCGGAAAATTTTTTAGAATGAAGTTAGTCACTTCATAAATCATATGGTTGAAGGGGGTTGAAGGGTTGTGTTTACTTTTTCACTTTACCTTCTCAGTGTCAGAATTATCGCGAATAAGTGACATAAACAACATAAAACATAATTAAAAGCATATAAATGTGCAAAACAATAAAGAATATTCGAGAAATATTGCCATTTATCATGGTGCGGGAAGTGAGGGGAATGCGGGGAAGTAGTGGAAAAAATAGTGGTTGCGGTAAACTTCGTGGCAAATTTCTCACGAAGAAAGTGTGAAAAATTAGTGAAAAATGTTTTTCCCTAATATCTTCTTCTGCGTGTTTCCGGGTGGCGAATTTGTGATGCAAGGGGCAAGAGGACTATATAAGGAATCTATAGGCACTAACCCGACAACTCCAGGTTCTATAGTTTTGGAGAAAATTGGCCTTCTTTTTGGGGTCGTTCAACGACCCCACCTTCGCATTCTACGTAACTACCAAGGCCTCCGCATTCCAAAGGTTAAACTATTCCTCTGACTGTTCGGTGAGCTTGAATTTGATGTTCAACATACAACAGTTAGTGAAATCTTAAAGAAAGGTTTTTGAAATTTAAATTGTATTTTAATTTGAATATTATTCTTTTTTTTTATTGTTTTGTTTTTGATTATTTTATATTAAAAAAATATTTGTGTTTCACTTAAGTGAGTATTCTCTCAAATATAAATATTTTCTGATAACGCGTGCGAAGAACATAAGAACACCATGGTCCCACCGGGTAACATTTCTGGACGCCAGTGACTAATTGTTACATGTCGCGTAAAAAACCTTTGGGAAGTATTTTACCCGTCGTCAGTGTGTTAAAAGACTAGTCAAAGTTTTTTTTTATTAACACAATCAATCTCCAGTCTTTTTGTGTATCGAATCTAAAAAAAAAAATGAATAATGTTACGGGGAGAATATATCTTCCAGAATTAAATTCGTTGATAGTGTAATATTGAATTCTATTGAAAATATTCTAATTGCCAATTTATTTGTGAAATCAACTCACTGGGAAGATCATCCAGTGATGACTTTATTCAGTTGCAAGTCACTGTTAATCTCCATGGAATATTAAAGTGAAATACATGAATGTTCAGGAAAAATTATTCTTTTCTTCCTCTCTTTTTGCTCTTCTTTTTAGTTTTGTTGGGAAATATGATTTCCACCTCACATTACATTCTGACCCAGAGATTTTAACCCCCTGTCTGTAATACAAAAAAAACTATGTTGATCTCTCGATAGGCAATTAATTTCTTTTATGTAGAAAAATTTTATTTAGAATTTTTTTATTTAAAAAAATTAAGTCGGTTTTTGTTTGTAAGTTTTGCTTTTTTACGCGAACTTTTTTAGCATGAGTGATCAGCTTGAATATTTTAATCCAGGCTTAAGTTTACTTAAATCAGGCTTCACTTTTAATCTCAAGTTTTTTAATCGAGGTCATGCTGAGGTACTGTTAACTGCATTCTAGATCTAGTCTGTGTTTAACTATTAAAACTGTAAATGCTTTATCGTAAACAATTGTAAGGTAAATTGTGTAAAACCTCAAAAATGCAAGTTTGACTTAAAAACTTAAGCCTGACTTAAGAAACAAAGTTAAGCCGTTTATTGAGCCAGGCCTTTTTTTTCTTAAACTAAACATTAGTTTCTTTAGATTAGACTTTTAGGACGTATTCAGACTCAGCTGAGTTCAGTATGATCCTTGAAACCCTAAAAACCTGACCTTTAAAAAAAACTTAAGTCTAGTCTACAACAAAAGTCTTGCTTAAAAATCTTAGGACTGACTTTAAAAACTTATTTCTAGTTTGAAGAAAACTATAGTCTAGCTTGAAGAAGTTTATTCTGGTTTAGAAAAACTGAGATCTGACTTAAGACGATTTTCCTTTAGCTAAAAAATATCGAAACTTCCTAAATTACAGAGTATTAATTTCAATTTCCGATTTATTTGTTTTCTGATATTGCTGAAAATTTAAGCAAAAAAAGTAAAACCGTGAGACCAGGAGAAATTCATCCTAAACCCGCAGCCCGGACATCATACCCCGAAACCCGAAGTCTCCGGGTGAAGGGGAAAATTCAACTAAATCCGGATAAGCTTTGCAGAGGACGATTGATAATATTTAGTCACAAATTGTCTAATTTTGGCACTAATTTGTGCTTGAAATTAAAGCTTCTGTAGGGATTAAAAACGAAAGCAAAAGTTTAATAAAAGACTTCGATACCTTTTCATTGATAGCATGAAGATTTCATTCATTTAAGCCATTTAACTGACGGATGGATATTCAATGACTTCTTAATCTCCTGGAATAATAATGCAATTTAGTCAAAAGCAAGGTACATTAAATGTTGGTAAAACAATGCTTAAACACCTCTTGTGGGAACAATTCCAACAAATCGAAATAAAAGAAAAAGAATAGGACTTTTGTATAAATAATCTACGTTTTATTTCAATCTTTCTTTTTGTCTTTAAATAATTCCTCCCATTTTTACTCCTCGATAAACAAAATTACTGGATTAAGTAAATTCAGGTGTGGGATTTGTATTCACAAGTGCCGCGCATGAGAAAATCTACCTTTGTTGATTTTTTTATTCATTTATATCTTGTCGAATAGGTAGAATAAAAACCCTAGAGAACACAGAGATTTGTGAATTAGAATGGCAAAAAACGGGAAAATTAGTAGATCTCTAGAGAAATACTACACATAAAAAAATGCGATGGATGCGAATTTGAACTTGTGAAATTGTGTCCATCTGAATCCTTCTTTTTCCATCTTTTTTTTCAATTTATATATAATATAAATTAATTTCTCTCCTTCACTTCCTGTCTGGCGGGATTTTCAGTGAGGATTCGGTGCTCTAGAGGCGAATACCGGGATTGCGGGAGCGCACAAAGTTGAGGAGCTCATCGGAGTCCTCGCACACGAAGGGCTTCAAGTGATGGCATGCAACATCGTGCCATTTGAGTCCATCGTTGTAGAAGTTGTTGAGGATGGACAGGCAGGATTCGTCGTTACCCTGAAACAAATGTTGAAGCAGTTAGTATTTGGGATGATGTGTAAGAGTGGTGGGAGGACACCAACCTGAGCTGCTTCTCGGTTATCGGGCTGAGCCTGACCGTATCCCCCGGTGTAGCTCCAATCGCCAGTATTGCGCTGACTGGTGGGTCCAATTTTGGCTCCAGAACCGGACCAGAACCATCCGTTCTCATTGGGTGGCAACAAATCGGGGCGATCGCATCCGGCAAAGTTGCACTTGCGACCAGAGGTCCAAATGTACCGGACATTGCCACGACCAATGCGCTGCTTGATGAATTCATTCTCCTGTGGTGTCTCCAGGGACACGGCATCCATGCAGTGACGACGGCAGATGTTTCTTGCATCAAGCCAGTCTACCTCCAAGCTGCGAGTTGGCTACAAAAGGTAAGTTTTTTTTCTCTTAAAATTCCCTTTTTTTTCTGGAAATATTATTTGAAGAATTTTTCATATTCTTTTCCTAATTTAAGGATTTTAAAGGAAATCCTTCTTGAATTTAGAAATCACCTTTTCTAGCTTTGAAAGTCAAAATATTGCGATTCTTTGAATCTTGATTATAAAGTTTTAAAATCTCTCTTATTTAAAAAAAATCGCACGAGATAATTCCAAGAAGAGTTTGGCATCGTATCATCATAATTATGATCTTCATGTAGCGTTGAGCTTTTAAATTGCTTTTTAGAGTTTATGTGTGCAAAAATGATTTGCATTTGCCACAATTTGCATACTAATTCACGCGATATCTTGTATAGAGAGCGTCTCCTCTCAAAATTCCTTGAAATGCGGCTTTGTCGCGATTTAACCTTGTAGAGCTTTGCGAGATTGGAGGGAAGATGAAAAGAGATTCTTCAACATTTATTTACCTGATGTTCCCAACTGAAGAAATATGAGTGAGCAACCCCACGAGCATCTCGATAAGTGGCATGACGAACACCTGAAAGAATTTTTTAGTGGGATTACAAGCCTTTATAGCAAATTCCGTCACAGACAATATAATAAGATAAAACATATCTTGACAAAATAATGGGAATGTTCCATCCCATAATGGTACTCGTTAATGGTTTCAACGCACAAATTGCAAAAGACATGATGAAAAATGCGATAATTGCGCGAGATCTACGAGATGTTTCACTCTCGCGGTTCTTTTGCAATTTTGCGCGCGTCAATGCTGGGTGGAAGACAATGCTAGTCATACTCACGATTTGCACAACTCCTCGGGTCGGGAAGGGCTAAACGACGCTGTGCCGCCACCATGCCCAAGCCAATGGTGAACAGTGCCAAGATCCTGAGCACTGACATCCTGCGTAAAGAGGGAAAAATAAAAATGTTAATGTGAGAAATTTTTCAAACCAAATAAACATCGGAAGTGGTCAATCGAATGGGGATAGCAATGAGAGATCAATCGTGATGCTCACTCAGTGCTTTTGTCATTTAAATTAATGAGTCTTCATAAAATTGTGACACTCCCAACTTCCTGCCTTTTCTGTATACGATGAAATTGACAACATTGACTAAATAGTGCTCAATTTTTTTACAATTTAATCTTGGGAATTCCATCTGGAGCACAAATTGTTGGTAAATAAAATAAAGCAGAAGCCCTCAAATGCGGGCAGCTGACAGAGCAATAATATTTTGAAATGCGGTAATTTTCTCAATTTATTTTGCAAAATGGTTCACTTTTTTTCCTCTAAGAGGAGTGAAAATTATTAGCATAAAGTGAGAGTGGGGATAAATTTGCGGGAAAATTTTTGGATTATGCAAGAAAATTGTGGGTTTTCTACTAAAATTAAAAACTGAGATAGATAAAAATGGTTCAAGGCTTTTTAGGTGGTATTTTATTACACAAATAAATTAAAATTAAAACCACAAAATGATGCTGAATTTGTTGAATTAATTGGGTGATCATTGTTAATTTTTGTAAAGATTTTTGTCGAAAATAGTAAAATTTAATGAAAAATAACAATGAATGATATTGTCATGGAGAAGCTTAATTAATTAAAGATTAGATTGCAGGTACGTGGAAATTTTGAGTTTTCTGTTTTAAGAGACTGAGGTGGTTTGAGTTTTATAATTAATTAGTTTTATTTTTTTGCTCTTTTTCTTACCATGATCTCTTGAGGAAATAAAAATGTTTGCAAAGTTTGATTTTGAAGTTACAGTCGTGCTCTCGTGGTAGGACCGTCGTCAAAATGACTTCTCCGCGGTAAAACGGCTTCAGAATGAAGTATTTTGCCTTCGCAGTGGGACAATTAGTACTATTGGAAAGGTAGGATACTAATTGTCCCACTGCGAAGGCAAAATTCCTCATTCTGAAGCCGTTTTACCGCGGAGAAGTCATTTTGACGACGGTCCTACCACGAGAGCACGACTGTATCTAGAAAAATTCCAGACCTCTTCTTTTATTTTAAAATTTATTTTAGTGAAAATTTAAAGCTTTTATGCTCTTTACTTTCAGCAAAATTGTCAAGCCTACGTAATATAGCAAATTCTAATTAATTTTAATAATTTAAAAAAGAAGTCAAAATTATACAACATTCTTTAAAAAAAATTGATTCTTTTTTAGAATCTATACTTAGAGAAGAAAAAAATGCTCTAAATACCTACATAAAAATTTAAATTTCAAACCCAACTAAAGTTAAATGACTTCTGATTTAAAAATTCAGTGATTTAAAGCATTTTTTAGCAATTAAACTACAAATCCCAAAAGTATGTCAGATCTTTGCACAGTGCACTCATTTTCTTAATCTTAAGCACCAAAGAAAATGGTCATAAAAGGTGACGAAATTGAAAGAGCAATTTCACCTAATTCTCAGACTTTTGTGATTTTTTTGTGCTCATTCTACACGGAGATAAAACCTTTTTCTCTCCATTTGATTTAATTTCGTCTACGACGAAAGACCCAACCGCTAAGCAATTCCGTGTTTTTAAAAAAAAAATAATGTTTTGTTGTTCAAATGAGAGTAGAGCGATCTGGAATGAGGTAATGAGTGGGTATGAAGAAGTAGGACTCATTGTGATGTGATCCTCAAATCAATACAAAAGGATCATTCACCGCAACGCGTGTATTTTGAAGCATAACAGAAATATTTCTTGCATGGAATGTGATGGTAAGTTAATTGGCTATATAGAGGAATATTTTGATGCTCAAGAAGCCCATAATAGGATCAATCGGACTTTCTTTTGCAATGTACTTAATAATACGCAATGTGTGATCGTTTGGTGCGATATTTGTCCAGTATTGTGGCTAACCACGATTTTTCCTTTCTAAGAGGCGATATGCCTCACAGAGATGTGATCTCCATCTGACCATTGAATTGTTAATTTGCATCATTTGTCATGGTCTTAATCTTCCATATTTTCTCCTCTGCAATCGTGATCTTTGCTTTATTGATCGAGAGAGACATTCCACAGAGCACGAAAAAAAAGTATTTTGTGTTATGTTTTTGAATTTCGAAGAAGAGAAATCACCCAGAAAAAGGCTGCCGAAATCTTTATACCCCGCGTGTGAAAATACAATAAGATATTCCAGTGAAAGCTCTGGCGATCATGTGATCGACGGAATGATCAATGATGTGTTAGAATGCCGTTTAAATTTAATGATCTTGTGGGTGGTTTCGCCAGACATTGGAGGAGGTTGAAGACGCATAAAAAAGCCCGCGATGAAAGGAAAGAGTGAAAGTCAAGGTTCAAATCATGTCAAATTCACGATCACCGGCAAGATCGTACGTAATTGTTTTCCATCTCTCTTCACAACCTTTTCCGAAACACTCTTCAGGTGCGTGTCCATAAAGTGGCCCCTCGGGGGGCAACTGGAGGAGCAGATAAGGCGTAAAAAAAAAGAAGAATTGTTGGGAAGGCATGTTAATAATATAAAAATGAAGCTCAAGTAACGGTTAAATCGCACTAAGAGAATCTTCAGAGGTGTTCTGAATAAAAAAAAGCCCGCGCGCGCCTTCATTCGCTAAATAAACAATAAAATACTTCACAAGATGAAGAAGAGTCACTTAAAGTCTATTGCGGACTTTGTTTTCATCTCAACGCGCGTAAGGAGGAAGTTTTCTCACGTGCGGTTCATCGGAAGAACCTTCCTTTTGCGGTGGCGCGCATTCAATTGATTATGGCGATGACAAATTCAGTTGGGTAATTACTAGGTCATGCTTGCTTGTGTGAGGCCCCATCATCAAATACGCGCACGGCTGGTGGAAGTTATATTTGAGGAGCAAGTTCGATGGCGGAGACTTTTGCGCGCGCTTTTAATGTGTGTGACACTCTGAGTGAGAAAAGTCGTGAGTTGTAGGTAAAAGAAGTCAATATAATGGAGATCAAATGGGGCCAAAGAAGAAAGTGGAAGATGGAATTTGGAGTGTTGTTTACACCTTACACTCATCCTCTGCCACAACTCAAGTAGCCCCACTGCGGTGCTTCGTTCTTTTTTGTCTAACCGCGCATAGAGCCCCCAACATTGCCATTCTTCTGACACAATGTGAAAAAAAATTCATTATGCAATTTTTCTCACACACAACATCATTCATTGAGCGAAGAAATGCAGAGATCATGTTGCGAAAAAAAGAAGCACCTCGCATTGGTGTTGGGAGAAAATTTATGTAATTAAGTAACCGGTAGTGTCTTGAAGAATGCCTCCCATTTGCCGTATTTATTGGTTTTATTCAGAATGGGGGTCAGTAAGGCTTGAGCCGTATGTTTCGATTGGGGAAAAAACAGAAAGACATACAAACAGAATATTGTACGACTTTGTTGTACTTTTTTTCTTTCTCAATAAATCTTCTTTTGGTCACTTTTGTTTGTTCTTCGAAAAGATTTCTACTGTGTCAATTTTAAATATATTTTTGATAATTCTAAAATCGAATAGAATTTTTTTTAGAAGGAGAAGAAGAAGATGATCTCAGATTAAGTAAATTTTTATAAACATCCCGTCTCAGATTGAATGTCTTAATTCTAATTTCCAGACTTATTCGAATTTTTCCGTTATACAATGCCCATCGTTACTCATAAAGAAAGAATTTATCTTTATTTTTAGACATTTTTTTTTACTAAATTTCTATATAAAAGAAAACTATTCTTCATTCCGTTTTATACTTAATCAATTTTCCGATTTGCAATTTTATCATCACTAAGCTTTTTTCACGACGCGCAACAACTAGGGCTATATGCGCAATTTTTGCAATATTAATATTCAGTTTTCATATTGATAATTTTTTATAGAATATTTTATTAAAAAAAATTTGCAATCGCTCAATTTAAATGCAAAAAGCTTACAATAAAAACTTTTTCAGGTACCCTATGTATTACGATATTAATTCTTTTGTAATAGATTAATGATTTTTAATATTTTTTTGGATAAATTCGATGCACTAGTCTGTAAAAGGATTTGAGTAAATTATTATTATAATTTTTCTATATAAATAAATCAAAATATTAAAGTTTTTTAAGTCAAAATTGCAATAATGAAAATCAACAGGAGAATCACAATAAAACTAATTTAAGTATATCGATTTAATTTTGTTTAAATTTATCTTTAAAAAAGCCCTATTTTTTTTTGGACTACGAATAATATATTTAATAAAAGAAAAAAATCCCGTGAGACAAACCTAGTTTTTCGTGCAAAAAATGTATAAAATTCATCGTCTCAACTTATGCGGATTTTATGTCAATGATCTTGATTTTTTTTTGAAAAGTTTGTGGAATGTGAAATCAAAGAGAAGTAAAAAACAAACCGAAATTTAACCAGAATTCACGTCCATTTGCATATACAAATTTTTGCGGTCATTTACCTCTGATTTAATTTCACATTTTTTATTAGAGAACGCAAAGATCCGAAAGATCAAGAATCCATCTCTCGATCGCTTCAATAAATCACACGGTAATGGTATTTGAAAAAAAATCACTGTATTCATCGAAATAGGATGAATTTATGGCGTGGTGAAAGGAAAAGTTTCTCATGGATGAGCAAATAATGAGGAAGAAGAGATTGGCAGGAAGTGAAAGATCACGAAGATCATCTTTGGTATGTTTGGAAAAATGCACTGCATCACAGAGAGATCGCACTGTCTAATGGCTCTCTTGCAAATCCACCGAGCAATCCATCACACAAAATATGTGGTCTTGTATGGAAGTTCATAAATCATGGGAAAATTCATAATAGCATCACTATGATCTCTTTGAGTTGCACATTATGGATCCTTTTATTAGTTTTTTTTTTAAGAAAAGAAAGGATATTGAGAGCTCACCTGGAGTTTGGAATTAACGTGAGTTTTTTAAACAAAAAATCACCACTACCAATTTTCACTGAAAAAAAAACCGCACTGGATAATCCAATGGAGGTAATCCTTAATGGAGATGATTGTACACAGCACTGGAGGAGCGACTGAAATTCACTTGGAGACACACAGGTGACTGGCTCGCTAAAACGTTCTGTTGTGTGTTTATAGCTGGCCTAAATGCCCCATCTGCAAGTCTCTCTCTCGCGCCGCTGGTGTGGGTACGAGAGCCAAGTGCCTCAGCACTAAACCGGAGGTTAACCTACTTCACTTGCCAAGCTTCTCCCCACTTGCATTGATCTCTCGCGCGCGCGATCTTCTGCCACTCGATCACTCCTCCTGGCTCTCTGCACTCGTTCGCTTCGTGCGTAACGCCAGTGGAAAAATGCCCCATCCACACCCCAGGATTGGTCGCCTAGTGAGCGATCCTTGACTCTTCTTTGTGACTTTTCTGGAAAATTCCATTCGGCGGAAATCTTCAGAAATATTGATGAGGAAATACTCCAAAGAAAAAGTTTAGTATAGTAGTGGGTATTTTTTGTAATTTTTCATTATTGATTGTTCTTCCTAATAGAATCACTCAGTGGGATTTAAAATCAATAGATATTTAAAGAAAAAATATTAAAAATTTTATTTTCTATATAAAATCTTATGCTGAATTTCCATTTAGTAGACAAATTTACTTCGATCCCAAACTAAGCAAAATAAAATACTCATTTAAGGCATTTTTTGTCCTACAACTCCTTCTCGGATAATTTTGTTCAAAGTTTGAAAATATTATATTTTGAGCTTTTCCATGCCCTTAAGTGACTCTTTTTGGCCCGCTCTCCTCTTAATTTTTTTTTATTCTGCATGTATTTTTATTTATTTAGTCACTTTTAAACATAAATTAAATCATTATATTGTGCCTTTCGAATATGCTTATAAACAAATCATCAACTGCAGTGATTTCCTCGATAAATCAAGAGCTGAAAAAAAGCATTTAGAAAAGAGTTTTTAAAATATTACTCAATTAATTTCCAGTAAGCGCAGATCATGATTTTACAAATAAATCACATAATAAACTGACGCTCCCCCCTCCCATGGAAATCCACTGAATTTCCTTTCATTTCACTTACAATTTTCCAATGAGTAATTTGAATGTGGATTTCTAATTTTCTATTCTCATGTCTCTTTTAAGGTTGGAGCTCTTTTTTTTTCATGTGATTGTTGGATGTTTGATATTTTGGTGGAATGGCATTGAAATCCATCGCGAGGAGGGCAAGAAGAATATAATCTTGGTCAAGAAGTTGAGAGATCTTCGTGGAATGGTTGGTGGGTGCAAAAAAAGAAGGCACTGCAACGTATTGAATACGATTGTGTAATTTTAAATGAGTTTCCTGGTTCGATTTCTGCACAAAGAGAGAAAAAAACATGCATATACACACATTTGGTGTTAAAATGAGCAAGAAATGAGAAGTATCTCGCTGGATGCACAGATGAATGCACCACACCATTCAACTTTCCCATCTTCTGCCATGCCATTATTCAACGTGGATTGGTGCAAACTGCAACAATTGAGTGAGACAGAGTGAGAGAATTTAATTGCTTTTATTCTATGAAATTACACCTTGAAGACGTCGCAGACATAATTCTCTCGTGCGAAGATCAAGCAACTCACAGAAGAGCCTCTATACGGGGTCTCTGAACTCTTTCTCGCGCGCGTCTTTCTCGTTCCTCACCGATATTTTAGCCATGATATGTGTGTCTAGCTTGAATATTATTTCTTTTTTTTTCTTCTACGTTAAAATATTGTGAGAGGAAGAAGCACTTTATATTAGGATCCTTCTTCACATTCACTTTTTCGAAGCTTGCATGTAGCGATACATTGTTGCACTTCTTTGAGATTTCTTAATCATTTAACCATCTTTCTTTTTTTTCTTAAACATTAAAGAGAGTCTCGTGACTCGCGTAGTCTTTTCCTTGTTTGTAGCGTACCTATTTTATTGTGCAGATGAAAAATCATTAAGGCTTGTCCTTCTGTTTTCCACGCACAGATTGACGGCTCAAGATGAACCAAAAACAGCACCAAAAAGCAAATCTCCGCTGATGCGACAACACAAAGAGCGGTGTCCAGCCGAAAATGAGAAAATTGATGCAGATGGATATGTCTAGATTTAACTGATGGATCCATCAGTCAGAGTACACGAAGAGGAGAAAAAAGTGTTTTGCAATTGTGTAATAGGAGTCATGTGATCATTGCTGAATGGAAGATTACAATCTAGAAGAAGATGGTCAAATTTAGGTAAAGGTGAGCCACTAAAATTTTTTACTGGAAATAAAAAAATGCCAATCACCGCCACACGATTAATTTCTGCAGAGATGCAATTCTGGCACGTTTGTAAATTGCAAAAGCAACCACCTTGAAATTATTAAGATTTGCTGTGTGTAAACTTAATGATCTTTCTTGGCTTCATCTTCAGGTGCTTTGAATTCTTTTGATTTTGCAGAGAGATCACAAAATATGCAATGTTCAGTTCATCTCCACTCACGTACCTACTACAGCTTTTGAATTTTCTTTATTGAACTATAGATATTTTTCTTCTTTGCAAGAGATTTCCAATGTCAGAGCTCACGCAGAAGAGATTTTTTTGAATAACGCTCACATAAATAAAACACCATGGATGTTAAGAAAATTATTGAAGGTTTTATCATTTTCATTTGAGTGTCAAAGAATGTTATTTTGGTCTTGAAAATCTGGAAGAAATCAACCATTACAAGATGGAATTGAGCATTAGCCACATGAATGGTTCAGTGATAATTTTCCAAAAATTTTGAGGAATTTAAATGAAAGTCCTTCCTCTCATTGTTTTTACGATCACGTTTAGCCTAAACATCATTTTTTTTAAATTATTTCTTTAGTTTGTTTATTCAAAAAAGGAAACATTAATGTAAAACTTCTTGCCGCGTAGGTACATTTCTATTTAAATTTCTGACATAAATCTTGTTGCGGTTTCCCATGAAACGACACGCTAAAGATGATGCGAATGATGGAACGGCGGCAGGGAGAGATGACTTTATAAGCTAATTAGATTAAAAAGTAAATCCCAATAATCTCACTAATTGCCGTGAATAATTCACGATAGACAGACGTATAGATCTTAATGAGCTTCACCGTTCAATTTTCATTGAGCTTTGCAACTTTGACACAAATTGAATTTTATTCAATGAATTCCCATTTACTGCTGGCATTCATAAAAAAAAGATTCAACATTCTATTCTCAAACTAATAATTATGAAGAAATATTTGAATATTTATTTATTTTTTACTGAAATTATGTGATGGCTGTTTTTTCTGAATTCTTTTTTTTTCCTTTTTCAGCTGAGAGAAAAAAAGAGATTCCTTGCAGCATCCGTTACTTATAAATTGGCGAAATTGGTAAGTTTATTGTTTAACTATTTATATATTTCTTATCGGTTACATTTCTGCATACAAAACATTTATACACGTAATAAACTTTTTATTAACGATCCTCATTTCCACCAAAAATATTTTCAACTCCGCAATATGCACACACTAATTGAATTTAATTGAATTTTAATCTTTCATTTAATGGAAAACTAATTCACAAATCCATTCTCTTTTATTAATGTTTATATACATAACATACAAAAATTTATTAAATCTGGAAAGGTGAGACGATATGCTGGGAAAAAGCCGCTAATTTTAGTTGCTGCGTATCATTTTATTCCTGATAAATTAATTGGTGACTTTTCACTTTCTTTTGCATTTTTCTTTGCAAGCGGAAAAGATAAAAAGTCAATTGAAAAAAAAAATTGAACAGTTTGTGCCCAAAAGGGGAGTACATATCAAGGCTGGTATAGAAAGTGATTTACGGGAGAGAAAGGGGCAGAGGCAGAGAGCGGGAATAATTTGACCTTAATTTTTATATATATGAATCTTCGCCATGGTAATCTTAAGCCATGAGGAGAAGTTCAATTTGAACAAAATACTGCAAGAGATGGAAAGACAAATACAGGGCTATGAGCAATATCTGAGAAAAACTACGTTTTTTACAGTATTTTTAGTAAATTAATTGAATTGGATCAGACTATTAAATGATTTGGAATTTTGTCTTCAAGAAGAAGATCTAAATGAAAGATCAAAAAGAATAAGAAATTTTTCTTTATCAATTTTTGCTAAAAACCCTGCAGTATTGTTGGCCAAAGGGAGCAATTTGAGGAGCAGAGCAAAATGCAATGTAAACATGCGAGAGATACCTCTGAGGTTTGAGGGAAAATTTCACTATATGCGATTGAGATTGAAAAACAAACAGAGGATGAGGAAGATTTTTGGCTGAAGATTGCCGCGTGCAAGAGATGCCATAGAAAGTTCCACGGTCTTTCTTTCACTCCGGCAACTCGACAAACGAGCCAATTAATAATTTCAATATTGCATTCTTGCCAATAGTGGTGTGGCTATTAAGAGATTCCAAATGGCGCGTAAGGCGGTGAAAAGCTCATTTATTCTTTTTGCTCACAAAAGGTTTCCTTGTCTTTTTACCGTACGCGCAACATTTTATCATCTCTTCTTTACTCATGATTAATTTGCGCAAATGTCTCTATGAGGAAGACATTGTTGTACAACTTTATGTAATGCCGGTGGAAATTTCCGACAAATACTTAAAATAAAGATTTTGTTTGAAATATTATTTTTAAATGTTGCAAAGGAGACGGTTGAAAAGACGCATTACGATATTGTCATTTTTTTCAAATATTTGTCATACGATTTGATTTCGGGTATCTTCGTGATATTTCGGAAAATTTATATGTCAAATTTTTAAAATTTTAATTCAATGACTTTTTTTCGCGCAAATCAAAAGCGAATGTTGATTGAACAGATTGAAGATGATGTAAAACCAATAAATACACGGCCAGTGATTTTCTTTATACCTGACGACAATAAATTCTTCACCTTCTTCATTTTGACAATAATATCATTAAGGAAGGTTAAGGTTACATTTTGTTTAGCAATACTTTTTTTTATTGCTTTTAAAGAGTTTTTTTTTAGTACGATTGACCTTTTTTGCATGCGAAAAAACAACAAATTCAAACAGGTGCGATTGGGCTTAAGAGGTTTCCGGAAGCTTTATCTTCTTTTTTTGTGCGCGCGCGTATATTTGCCAAAGAGAAGAAATTTACATAGTTGCGCAAGACAATCCACCCACATTCCCATCAAATTAGTTCCGCGATGCAATTGAGTGAAAGATGCGCGCATGAAAAGGAGGAAGATGGTTTTTTTTAGAGAGATTCACTAATCATGATTTGGTGTCTTTATTTGGTACTCACGCTAATTCTCTGCCGCGTTCTTCCTCGAGTGTTAAAAAAAAATAACGAACAATTTCTTTTTCTCTTTTCTTACATTCTCTGTGTATTATGTACCATGGAGGACAGACAGAGTAGCAAAGAAAGAGGGGAAAGAAACTCTCTTGCTAATTGGTACGGTTTTGATTTCACTCCAATTGATCCTATCATTCTCTTCCTACATATGGCCCCCTGAAAGGAGAGCAAAAGGTGATGAAGATGTGAAGGTAAATTGAAGAGACTTCTTTTTGAAAATACATTTAACTCCAATTGTTGCAGATATCTTATGCTCTTAATACTTCATCAATTTTCAACCACATGCTGTGCGGGAAGTTTACAAAATTAAACAGAGCTCTTTTTGGCGCGAAAGTTTTCAAGCATGGCAGCTCAACAAAAGACGCTATTTTCACTCGTATTATGGTCCCTTCCAAATTCAATATCGTCAATACATAATTGAAAATTCAAAGCAAATCCATATATTGAGGGGATAATCATTTCTTAAACATTTGTTTTTTATTTTTATTTTATTGAACTTTCAATATTTTTTAGCACCTGATGAAGGATTTGTGTAAACCGAAAGCTTTGGAAAATATAATTTTAAAAAAATCTACAAATTCCTAATTAATTTTGAAGCAATACAATAGACTTACAATAGACTTACAAGAACAAATATCTTATATAGTGAATTAGACATACTCCCATTAAAAGAACTAATAAAAATAGAACAAATTACACATGTACATAAAATAAAAAATCAAATGATCCACACACAATCAAAAGTAGAAATTCTCATGCAGGGGAGACGTACTAGGGGTGATGTAGTTTTTCCAAAAAAGCCAAGAACAACAAAATATGGCTTAAGACGCTTAAGATCAATTCCATATATGTCAATAAAAAATTATAATAGCTTGCCTACTGATATGAAGAATGTAGCTCACACGAATTCCAAATACTTTAAAGAATTGTATAAAAGTAAGAAACTTTGAATTCCCCCCCCCCCCCCCCCCCCCCCCCCCCGCTGTACTGTAATCGTTTGCAACTCTATGAATTATTGTACAATTTATTGTATTATATAGTCTAAAAGTGGAATTTATTCCATAGACATGAATTTTTAACAATAAATCTAATCTAATCTAATCAGGTAAGGTACAACGCATTCGTGCTGATAAACCTTTCTATTTAATGAACAATAAAAATTTTGTTGTGTCCAACGAAAAGAGAGAGAAATGCAAAGAAATAAAATACTGTGAATGAGGGTCAATATTAATTAATTCGTCGACCTCTAATCGTGCGAAAAGAATTCCTTCGTGTGCGATAGAAAGTGAAAATCACACTCATGTGACAAAAAGATGGTTAATTTTTCAATTTCATTGACTTTCCTCTCGCCACTCTCTTTGGCTATTAGCGCGCGGGGGGGTGCGAATGTATCTTCATATATATGTATATATTTCATGGCTCCGGTGAATGCTGCAAAAAAGCAAAACCAGCAGACAGAAACGAAATATGAATAATAAATATTGTAAATTATTGCATTAGGATGCCTTTTCGCACGATACTCTTTTGCCACCTGCTGAAAAATAACAAAAAAAAACTGGTGACCAATAAAGCATCTCACACAGAAGACTCTCTCACAGTGCCAAAGAAGAGGACCTTATCTCATTTCCCCATCACCTCTAAATGAAGAATATAATGGAAAATATGATTATTGCAAAACTATTTCCTCGGACACAAAAAAGACTGCCCTTGTGCCCAATTATGTGGTAATTTTTCAAAACAATTCTACAAACTCCTCTCGAAGCAAAAAAGAAGCAAGAGGTGACCATAAATCCCAAATAAGCATTGCATCTCTTCTTATTGCTCCAAAATTTACTTTCATTAAATCTTCTTAGCTCGATGTGGTTTTCCACATTTTTCCCAGCGAAACTACCCATTAAATAAAATGACCTGTCCTGCTTGTAAAATATTTGTTGAAAGAAAAACATTCAAAAGTGAGATTCTCACTTTCCCGCACCTACACATGAAAATATGCGCGCATCGTGATATTTATATAATTTATATTTATTTTCCATGATAGTAATTTTTAAATCAAATAATCATAAATGAATTGATTTCTCTAGTATAGAGACTAGCCGCTCGTACTCTCTCACGTCCATTTTATCCAGTCATTTCGCAAGTAATGTTATACCATTGATCCATTTTCATACAACACAATAATCTTTCCATACAACACCGTGAGGATTTTCTTCACAGAAATAAAAAAAAAAACATCTGCAAGTCAATGGGGGAGTCCAAGATGCGTTGAGATCATATTTTAGTGTTATTCAAAGTATCTTTGTGGGGCAATCGTTTTCACAAAAAGCACGTTTCTGCACGAGGACATCGTCATTTCGATGGAAATTAAATTATCATGTTTATTTTTTCGCACTCAGGTGCTTTCTGGAACCATTTAAATTGACCATTATCACACCCATTCTATATAATAGATTTTTCTCATAAAAATACATTTAAAAAAAAATGTTTTTTACTTTCTTTTAAATTTTCTTTTTTTTTATTAAGAAATAGATTATTTTTTGATAGAAATTTAAAGAAAAAAGGTAAAGTAAAATAAAATGATTCGGAAAATTGGCAAAAGATCATTGAAATAATTACTCACTATAATATATCACTTAATTAAGGCCTAATATGGAGCCAATAATCAATCTCTTAATCTGTTAGAATAATCTAATCAGCTTTACGAGAAATTGAGAGAAAAAAATGCTTATTGGCAATTTATTGGAGAAAGAAAACACAATATAAAATTAATATTGAATTAAATAAAATCTATATTTGATCTTTCATATAGAACAATTTTGCAGATCCCTTCGGTCAACACTACACAGATTGAGGGTTTCGTGAAAAAGGACAAGAACTGCTTAAAGTTGATTTAGATTTAATATTTTTCGAAGCAAATTGTTATTTTCATGCGTCCACTTTGAATGGTGGTAAAAGTTTGGGCCAATCTACGAATTCCTTGCCATACTTGAAAATCCCAGCTGTACTGACACCCACCATAGCACCCCAGAAGAGAAGAAAGAGAAGATTTTCCGTGTTGTATTCCTGCGGGAAGACGGAAGAGGCAAAGAACATTGCCACGGCAAACATGAGGACAGATGGGAATGTGAGGTACTTCCATCCACGTTGACTATTTAGTGGACTCGGAATGGAGACACCCTCACCGTCCTGAATCACATAGTTCCCAAGAAGAAGGTCAATGCCATCCTGTCGCATGCCGTCAGTGAAGTTATTTTTGTAGTAGCGCGTTATTGAGTTGATGCCATCCTTAACGAGTCCCATTTTTGTCCTCTTCCCCGTGCGTGTAAAGTCAGTTTTAAGTGCCCCCGTTCCGGAATATTGTGTTGAAATTAAGTCCGCATTATCTGCCCAAACATTCATGAAGAGCATCTCCAAGGCGTAGCAATTCTCAATAGCTTGTCCCCTCTGGAGGATTCCTAGGCGTGTTAGAGTCTGCGCAAGGGATCTCTTGGCCAACATACTCTGTACCACATTCGTCCTGTCCAGACAATCGACACAATTTGTCCGGAAGACACCATCTTGTGACGATAGGAGTGTTCCATCGCGTCTTAAGTGGAACACAGCAAACTCATCTTGTTCATGCGCTAGACGATCAATTAGGATGTTTAGCCTATCCCAGCGCATCTTCCTGCATTCTGCATGAAAATCAAATGCTTCATACCTCACTGCAGTATTACCCAGCAATGCTACGGCATTTGCATACGCCTTCTCGAGCGTATCCTCGGCGCCTCGGTGATCAATAAGATTGATCAGCACTTGCCGTCCGTAGTGTAAGAGTTGGGAGTCCATGTGCTTCGCAAAGGCTGTCATGTGATCCATGTCAGGAATAATTTCTGGGGGTGGTTTGTATCTCAAGTTTGGTGTTTGACGCCAATAAATGGGAATGCTTCCGCGTGTCTGAACAAAGGATACCTTATCACCCAAATACTCAATAATCTGCTCCGTCTCCACAAAATTAGCCACGTTTCCCTACAAAACAAAAAAAAAATTAATCGATCTCTCTCGATGGAGGATTAATGAATGGGATGATTAACTTACATCCTGATCAATTCCACGGCAAAAGAGACGAGTTCCAGCACGATGAATTGATCGCCGTGTAATCAGGCTCCACGTGAATGAATTCCCATTTACATTTACTTGGTTTATTGAGACAACTGAAAAGAAGCAAAGATATTTCTTTTTTTTTAAATCACGCAACAAGTATATTTTGCTAGTTCACGTCATTTTTTTCTCCGAGTCTATTAATAGACCTTTGACCTCACATGGAGAAACGCTCGAGTGCGGCATTAAAGTCCGCAATCACAATTAAATGCCACGACGAATGTGATGAGAGATTTTCGTCTCTCTCATCATCCTAACATTTTGTTTATCAGAATATAATGATTAATAGCAAAAACTTACATCCAAGAATGACTGGGAGGCTAAATTTGCGGCATTCTGGGCGTCGGAACTCCCTCATGAGGAATCCATTCCAGACGAAGCGTGTATCTGCTCGTTCAAGGAGTGCCGTGTTTAGGAATTCCGGGGGCATACCGTTTAGACGTTGTAGGGTGTGAGTGATGTCGTAGGTGTAGGAGAAGTAGTAATTGGGGGTGCTAAGGGTGCGTCGGATCATGTAGAGATAGGAATCATTTTGGGTCTTCTGGATTTCACTCAGATGCCCTGAGGACGGAATGTAGGGATAAATTTCAAAGCCAGCAAGGCGCCAAATTGCTTGACCATTTATCACGCCCACAAATACACGATGTGTTGCAACAATAAGGTAGTGCCCTGCAAGAAGTTTTATCGTTCCCAGAATCCCACAGATTCTCCTGTGGGGACTGACATGGACAAATTCATCTGGTTTATGAACTGAAAAGAAATTTTTCGTGTTATTTCGAATTAGGAAATAAATTCTAAGTATATAATTACTTTCAACACTGATAGTTTGGGTGATTCGATCAATCACCAAGACGTCACATTTCTCCTGGCCATTGGGCTCCACGACAAATTTGTCCGGAGAGGAGTAGCTGCAAAAAGCAAACACAACGTCACACCCTCAAGGTTTTAGGGAAGTTCACCAAGAAATTAATGGTAATTGAAGGAGATTTTTATCTCATTCGCTAGCTAGGTCACTAAGGACGACGAATTGATTGCTTTTTAAAAGGGTATAAGCAATTAAATACAGGAAATTAACTTACAAATTCATATCATCGTAGAGATCCATGTTTAGCCACACTGACAGTTTTCTTCTTCTTTATATCTTTTGGGGCCGGACGTCATTTCGAGTTCCACACAGCCCACAAAATGTAGTCCAAGCGGTATACGTCTTTTTAGTCAGGTATGAAATGTATGAAACTTACGAGTGGCATGAAATAATAAAATTTGAACTAAACGAACTTTTTTTTTGCATTTCGACAAAATTCGTGATTTCCGTGTTTTTTTCCAAATTTGTGGGCATAAAACACATTTTTTGGGCTCCTGGGGCACTTACGGATGCTCCGGGAGCCTCGGGGAGCTCCTCCGTGCGGAATTTGGGGCCCGCGGAAATTTTGACGGTTGGATTACAAAGAACGTTATGCACGAGGTGTTTACGCTAGCGTAAATTAATGAAGTGAATCACCCTATCGAGAATTGGTATGCAACGGTCATGAGCTACAGTTAAATTTGTGAATTTTTGAAATTCCTCTTATCAGTTTTTTTTTCTCTCTATTATCTCCCTTTCGTGATAATCTCTTTTTTCTTTACTTCCACTTTCACTTTCTCCATTATTGTTATTATTTTTTCAATCAATTAAAGAATTAAAATTTGAAATTTGATTAATTTGAATATAAATAAAATCCGCTGCTCAGTTTAATTCATTGAATCAGGAAGAAATTGTTTTATTTAAAACCTCAGTGAAATAGAATTGCCCCACTGATCCTGAAATAAGGAGAAATTGGCAGAAGTGCAACTCATTTCAACCACGAGGAAGATCTTCCAGATTTTGGATTTGCCTTTAGATTGCAACAATCCGCGGTTCTTCGAGCCGAAGGGCTCAGATATTAATTAATGTGTTGCATCTATTAAAGGTATGTGACCAGAGGGAAGGATTGGAAGAAGAAGAAGGAACAATCGCTTATCTTATTTATTTCTTTTGGAATCCTTACCTAAGGTACGACAACTGGAAGTTATTTGGGTGGACCACCAGATATTCTATTAATTATTAATTAATTCGGATCTTACCCAAGGTAATCTTTACAATTGGTTCTTCGAGCCGAAGGGCTCAGATATTAATTAATGTGTTGCATCTATTAAAGGTATGTGACCAGAGGGAAGGATTGGAAGAAGAAGAAGGAACAATCGCTTATCTTATTTATTTCTTTTGGAATCCTTACCTAAGGTACGACAACTGGAAGTTATTTGGGTGGACCACCAGATATTCTATTAATTATTAATTAATTCGGATCTTACCCAAGGTAATCTTTACAATTGGTCCTTCGGGGGAAAAAATCAGCACAAGATGCCAGGAAGATCCAGTCAGAGAGCGGCGTACAAAGGCCAATTCACTACGCTGAAGAAGGATGTCAATGAAATCAGCCGCAATCCTGACTGTCTTCTCAATGAGGGGATGATTGAAACTCTTTTGTATCATCGTCAAAGTCTGGAGTCAATTGAGCGGATGGAAAAACAATTGGAAGAGCAGAAGGAGCAGAGATTGCAAACCAATACTACTATAGAGAGAATGGTGGGTGAGATGAATAGGCTTTCTAGCAGCATCAATGCGAACAACGGCGGACCTACGATGATGGGAAATCCCAATGAAACTTTCACAGTTACGGCTCCACCTCGCAGAAAATTGGACGTGATTAAGATTCAGCCATTCTCAGGAGACTACACAGAGTGGAAAACTTTTAAAGACCTCTTTGAGTCGATTATTGGGAATGATGACACCCTCACTAAATCTGAAAAGATGCAATATTTAAAGACTCTCATAGTTGGAGAAGCTCAACCCATTATTGAGTCCCTAAAGGTCTGCGACGAAAACTATGATGTGGCTTGGACTATACTATCCAAAGAATTCGACAGTGCTGCACCCATTGTAGCATCTTACATGAAAGATTTTTTTGCTTTGCCAGCTGTAGCATCGGCCTCTGTCCAGGGCATTCAAAATCTTCAGAGAAAGTCCAATTCTATTTTGCAAGCATTAGACGCAATGGAGGTAACGTCTCGAGACCCTTTCATTATTTATTCGATTCTGCAGAAACTTGATGAGGAGACCCGTGCTTTATGGGCTGGAAAAGTTAAGGAAAATTGTCCAACTTGGGAGCAATTCAATGAATTTTTGGTAGAGAGAAGTTTTCAACTCAGAATGTCTTTACCAGAAAAATCCTACAAGTCACAGACTCACCCCAAAAAATCTTTGCCTACCAACAAGAAACCAAAGATGAATTCTACTAGCCTTGCAGCCACGGAAAAGAAGAATTGCGAGTTCTGCAAACTACATCCACACAAACTATTTCGGTGCAAGAAGTTCATCGCTCTGGATGGGATGCGTAGATTGGCGGCTGTTAAGGAGCTCAAGGTGTGTGAGAACTGCTTGTCGGACAATCACAAAGTAGAACATTGTTCATACTCTTTGTGCAATATATGCAACGGCAAACACAACCGATTGCTACATGATGCAATTATTATTGCCACCACTACAATCCCAACTCCTGGAGGAAGCCAGGGTCAGACTGGAAATCCAGTCAATCTCATATGTAAGAATGTTACCACCAAGATGTCCAAGGTACTTCTTGCGACAGTTATGATCAGGATTGTGGATTCTTCAGGAGAACAGCATTTGTGCAGAGCCATTTTGGACTGTGGATCTCAAGTCAACATGATCTCTGCAAGATTGTGTCAATTGCTGCATTTGAAGAAGAAGACCGTCAACCTTTCCATTGAGGGAGTAGGGACTTCATCACAATCAGCCCAGCATGTCGCAGATGTCGTAGTGAGACCAAGGATGATGACTTCTTCATACTCTCTACCTATGACGTGCATCGTCATGAAGAGAGTCACCAGCGATCAGCCAAATTGGGATACATCTTCGCTGAACTTCCAAATCCCAAAGCACTTCCAGTTGGCAGACCCCAACTGGCAAGAGACTCACCCTATCGACTTACTCATTGGTGGGCAATTCTTTTGTGACATCATGACCGATGATACCCATGTTTTGGGTCCTCACCATCCTGTGATGAAAAATACAGTATTTGGATGGGTGTTAATGGGACCTTGTTATGTCGGCCATAATGATTCTCAGGTTGTCTCATGCAACACTGCCACCATGGAAAGCATTGATACGGGACTACGTAGATTTTGGGAGTTGGAGGAGATATCAGTAGGTTCCCCCAGATCATTGGATCAAGACAAGGTGGAAGAACTTTACCGAGCTACCACAACTCGAGACCAAGATGGGCGCTATGTGGTACTATTGCCTTTTAAGGATAACATGGAAGAGTTGGGCAACAACAGGGCATCAGCCAGACGCCAATTATTTCTATTGGAAGCGCGTCTGAGAAAAAATCCAGAACTCCGTGCACAATACAACCAGATCTTTGAGGAGTATTTGGAGAAGGGATTTATCGAGGTTGTGCCATATGATCAGCTCAACAGACCTTGTTTTTATATGCCACATCATTGCGTTATCAAGGAAGATGCAGTATCAACCAAGGTTCGAATTGTCTTTAATGGAAGTTCGCCATCCGAATCCGGGCTAAGCTTAAATGACAAACTTATGGTAGGAGCTACTGTACAACCACCGTTGCTTAAAATTCTGCTGAACCTCAGACGACATCCTGTTGCCTTTACCTGTGACATTGTAAAAATGTACTTACAGACAATACTTTACGAACCTCACAGGGATTACCAACGATTTTTATGGGAGACCGAATCTGACCACCAAGTGAAAGACTTCAGGTTCAGGACAGTGTGCTTCGGGGTGTCTGCATCTCCGTACTTAGCCACTCGATCATTGATTCAGTTAGCCTTGGATGAGGGGCACAGATTCCCGATAGCTGCGAAATTGATATTGAATAACTTCTACATAGACGATTGTCTGGTCAGCATGCCTACGATTGAGGAGGCACTCGAAGCAAAGAGACAGCTCATAGCTCTACTGGCCCTAGCCAAACTTGAACTGTCCAAATTCAGGTCAACTCATATGGAACTCACACCTTCATCTGATGAAAATTATCAACTGGACATGCCATCTGAAGAACAGGTTGTAAAGACTTTGGGAATGAGTTGGTGCCTACAGACTGATATGTTCCAGTACACAGTGAACGAATTCCATGGACCAGCAACCAAGAGAAATATGTTGTCAATTCTTGGAAAAATTTATGACCCAATGGGGCTCGTATGCCCCATTACAACTGTTGCAAAATGTATCCTGCAAGACGTGTGGAAGTTATCAATGGACTGGGACACTGAAATTGATGGTGATTTGGAGAAAAGATGGAAAGAGTTC
Source organism: Lutzomyia longipalpis (assembly GCF_024334085.1). Classification (NCBI taxonomy): domain Eukaryota; kingdom Metazoa; phylum Arthropoda; class Insecta; order Diptera; family Psychodidae; genus Lutzomyia; species Lutzomyia longipalpis. The sequence goes on from NC_074708.1 coordinate 29,426,873, forward strand.
ATGAACACTCTACCTTCAATGGAGGATCTGAGGATTCCCCGATGGATATCAAACATCTCCGAAGTAGTACACCAGGAACTTCACTGTTTTGGCGATGCAAGCAAGAGAGCCCATGGAGCTTGTATTTACCTTGTAACTCAAGATGCTGCAGGTAACAGATGCTCCAGGCTATACGCAGCCAAGTCCAAGATTAACCCCATCAGCTATGAGGAGAAAGTAAAGGATAAGATCAAGAAGAAGGACTTCACCATTCCGAAAGGAGAATTATGTGGAGCTGTCTTGGCTATGAAACTTGCCTCAACTGTCTCGGACGCAACAGAAGTACAGCAAATCTATTTTTGGCTGGATGCCACTGCTGTGCTACATCAAATTCATAACCCGACTCAAAAACGAGAAGTTTTTGTACGCAACAAGGTTAAGAAGATTCTAGATGAAACCAACTGTCAGCAATGGAGACACGTTGGAACCAAGTCCAACCCAGCTGACCTGGCTTCACGAGGAGCTACTCCTCAACAGCTCATTTCAGCGGAACTGTGGTGGCATGGGCCAGAATGGTTGTTGAAGTCTGAAGAGAATTGGCCACCGAAGTTCAACGCACCCAATGATGACGGAGCACAAGTGGAGACTAGTTTAGCACTCACTACGGATTCATCAGAGAAGGAAAAACTGGTTGCCAATCCAATCTTCGAATTTTTATTGGCTCAGTTTAGCTCCTACAGCAAGATCCGTCTAGTTTTGGCACGATGTCTTCAACTCGTAGAAATTTGGAAGTCATCAAAGGTCCGAGTGACTCGCAACTCGAGGAGAACTACCTTTTCCAAATTCTTGCATGTGAAATTCCTAAGGGATGCCGAAAAACTCTTGATACAATGGGATCAGCAGCAACATTTTTCTCATGTTTTGGATGCTCTGACAAACGGATCTCTGGAAACAAACGCAAGCCTTCGCCATTTTGGAAAATTGAGACCATTTCTGGATTCTGAGGGTACATTGAGAGTTGGAGGTCGACTTAGCAAATCTACACTCAACTATGATACAAAACACCCGAAGATCCTGCCCAAAAGCCTCTTAAGTCGTTTGATTGCAGAACGTGAGCATCTTCTACTTATGCATGCTGGACCACAGCTTACCTTGGCATCCTTGAGGCAAAAATATTGGCCTATTGATGGACGTCGCTTGACTCGAAGTGTCTTAAGGAAATGCCTCACTTGCATCAAGGCAAGGCCCACTCACGTTCAGCAACTTATGGGGGACTTACCCCCGGAGCGAATCGACCATTTGACTGCCTTCAATACAATAGGTGTCGATTTTGCTGGGCCCATCTACATCAAACAAGGTGTCAGGAAAACTGTCACAATTAAGGCTTATGTGGCGGTCTTCGTCTGCTTTTCTACTAAGGCTGTGCATTTGGAGGGAGTTAGTTCACTCCACACAGATTCCTTCATTGCTGCATTTCGCAGAATGATTGCGAGAAGAGGGTTGCCACATAAGGTGTTTTCCGACAATGGAACCACATTTGTAGGCGCCGATAGAGAACTTAAGCGGTTGTGGGAGGCAGAGCAACACCAGCAAGCGATCCAGATGGTGGCAGGGGAACTTGGCATCGAATGGAACTTTTTACCTCCCAGATCACCGCATCACGGCGGCCTCCATGAAGCTGCCGTGAAATCTTTTAAACACCACTTTGTGCGAGTTGTGGGTGACAGAGCACTGACATTTGAAGGGCTAGCAACCATCCTGTGTCAGATTGAAGCTGTATTGAACAGCAGGCCGCTTGTTCCCACATCAGACAACCCCGACGATCTCCATTGGATCAGCCCATCTAGCCTATGCACACTGAAGGACACACTTACACAACTACCTGACCCATCAGTGACTCACCTCAAAATTGGCTATCTGGACAAATGGCACCTTTTGCAGAGAGTGTATCAGGATGTTACTAACCAATGGAAACGCGATTATCTTACAACGCTTCAAACTCGCAGCAAGTGGTACAAACAATACGAAAATCTCAAGGAGGGAGATTTTGTTCTGATGAGCGACATGGCCCTTCCATCTACCAAGTGGCCGACAGGACGCATCGTGAAGATCTTCCCTGGCCGAGACAACAAGGTGAGAGTAGCAGATGTCAGAACTCATCGTGGAGTCTACAGAAGAGCTGTCCAGAAGCTAGTGCGACTTCCCATAGAAGAAGCATAAAGCTCTTCTGTCCCCGGAGCATGTTTACGCTAGCGTAAATTAATGAAGTGAATCACCCTATCGAGAATTGGTATGCAACGGTCATGAGCTACAGTTAAATTTGTGAATTTTTGAAATTCCTCTTATCAGTTTTTTTTTCTCTCTATTATCTCCCTTTCGTGATAATCTCTTTTTTCTTTACTTCCACTTTCACTTTCTCCATTATTGTTATTATTTTTTCAATCAATTAAAGAATTAAAATTTGAAATTTGATTAATTTGAATATAAATAAAATCCGCTGCTCAGTTTAATTCATTAAATCAGGAAGAAATTGTTTTATTTAAAACCTCAGTGAAATAGAATTGCCCCACTGATCCTGAAATAAGGAGAAATTGGCAGAAGTGCAACTCATTTCAACCACGAGGAAGATCTTCCAGATTTTGGATTTGCCTTTAGATTGCAACAATCCGCGGTTCTTCGAGCCGAAGGGCTCAGATATTAATTAATGTGTTGCATCTATTAAAGGTATGTGACCAGAGGGAAGGATTGGAAGAAGAAGAAGGAACAATCGCTTATATTATTTATTTCTTTTGGAATCCTTACCTAAGGTACGACAACTGGAAGTTATTTGGGTGGACCACCAGATATTCTATTAATTATTAATTAATTCGGATCTTACCCAAGGTAATCTTTACACGAGGCATAGGATAAGTCCCCCGCATGTAACCAAAAATTGGCTTTTAAATTATTGTAGGGGATCATTAAAGATTCAAAATAAGCGTGGTCATTTCCCGGAAAAGCGCTGGGAAACCTACGAATTTTCCGGTTTTTGGTGTAACCTATATTGATTTATTTCTCAATTTCTATCAATTGTAGAATATTGCGATTGGTGTCAAATGAAAGCTATATCAATGCTTAATATTATATATTAAAACCATTTTCCAAAATGCACAAGAAGGTGAAAATTCGGAAAGATTTTCCGAACACGCATTTTTTTTTCGCCTCCCATTTCCACAATATTGCATGGGACCACCTGGAACATCCCTCATTTTGTAGCTTTTTTAATCCCCTTTCATTTGGTATAGCACTTGCTGGGGAAATCTGCTGGGAAAACTGTTTTTTTTTTTTTAGTGATTTTCAATGTTGGAAAAACTCACTATTCGAAGGCTGCAATGTTATACCGGAGCTCACACCGACTTAGCCGATTTAACAATGCAATACAATGTTATACAATGTTATACAATGTTATGACATTGTATAACATTGCAGCCCTCGAATAGTGAGTTTTTCCAACATTGAAAATCACTAAAAAAAAAAAAAACAGTTTTCCCAGCAGCTTAGCTTAGCTTTGAAAGCTTCAAGAGGAATCGTGTTGTCTCTTTCTAACTAATGCAATATTGATGAGATGGCAATACGAGGGCTGCATTGTTAAATCGGCTAAGTCGGTGTGAGCTCCGGTATAACATTGCAGCCTTCGAATAGTGAGTTTTTCCAACATTGAAAATCACTAAAAAAAAAAAAAACAGTTTTCCCAGCAGATTTCCCCAGCAAGTGCTATACCAAATGAAAGGGGATTAAAAAAGCTACAAAATGAGAGATGTTCCAGGTGGTCCCATGCAATATTGTGGAAATGGGAGGCGAAAGAAAAATGCGTGTTCGGAAAATCTTTCCGAATTTTCACCTTCTTGTGCATTTTGGAAAATGGTTTTAATATATAATATTAAGCATTGATATAGCTTTCATTTGACACCAATCGCAATATTCTACAATTGATAGAAATTGAGAAATAAATCAATATAGGTTACACCAAAAACCGGAAAATTCGTAGGTTTCCCAGCGCTTTTCCGGGAAATGACCACGCTTATTTTGAATCTTTAATGATCCCCTACAATAATTTAAAAGCCAATTTTGGTTACATGCGGGGGACTTATCCTATGCCTCGTGCATAACGTTCTTTGAAAATTTTGACGGTTGGGGATTTTACACGCACTTTTTTTTCCTGGAAATGCATTTTCGCGAACTTTTCAAACCAATGATGCCATTCGACGCGGCGTCGCTTTCTGATTGCAAAAACTTACTTCCGGCCGGAAAATTCGGCGGAAAACGCGAGAAAACTGTAAAAAACAGAAAGTGTGAGGGAGACGGATAGCGGTAAAATGCATCCATCTCACTTTCTCTTCAACAAAATGTACCAAAAAAGGCGCCAAATTCAAAAAGTAGTCAAAAAAGCGAATTTTATATGGGGGCGCTACGAAGGGGGGCTCCGGGGGGAAAATGAATGTCGTTGGTAAAAACCACCTGGTATCAGTAGACTCTGTACCAAATTTCATCGCGATCGGACCAACGGTGTAGAAATGCATCTGAACAGACACGATATTTTAGAGAGGAGACCTTTCTTTATTATAGAGAAGATAGAAGCCAATGAAATCTTGGAAACTCTAAAATGTTCAAGAAAAGTTCTTTTTTTTATTTTGCTGTCTGCTTTTGTGATTTTTTAAGAGATTATTTTTAATATTCAATTTATCAACACGAGAGCCAGAAAATGCAAAAAAAACTGATTTCAGTCAAAATTATGTCTGAACTTTAAGGGAAAAATTGAAAATTCTTATTTTTTGTATTTGAAACTTCCCTTTGGTACATATCGATCAGGCTCATCGACGAACCTGCGGGTACGGGATGACCCAAAAATCCATTCAGATTTGCTCTAAAATCAACAGGAGAGCCAGAAAATGCAAAAAATTGATTTCAGTCAAAATTATGTCTGAACTTTAAGGGAAAAATTGAAAATTCTTATTTTTTGTATTTGAAACTTCCCTTGCAACTGCACCATGAACGCAATAGTTATTGCCCTCCTGATTTATTGTAGAGTTTAAAAAAAAAAGGATTCATTCCTTAGACATGAAGTATACCATTTAATTAATCTAATCAGGGTAAAAGTTTTAATCGAGTTTTTTTCTTTTATGATAAAATTGAGTTTTGGAGGTCCTTCAATGAGCCTTTTAAGCTATTTTATGCCGTTTAATGATGTGAAAAATTATGAATATGATAGAAATTGATCTCATACTAAAATATCATACTAAAATATATGTTTTTGTTTCGTTTTGCTGATTATTAACTAAATAATTTATTTGTTAAAAATAAACAATTAATTAAAAAAAAAACAATTCTGCCCATCATGCTTTCAATAAATTCTTCACAATTTTGTGGAATAGTTTGTAATGACCATTTCAAAGCTCTTTTACCCTACTGATATTTTTTTTTTAATTTTATTCTAAAAAAATCGGTATTCTGCGTAAAATATTTTGTATGTTATTAAAGATTCTTTTGACGTTTTTTCGATAAGAAATCATAAAATAAAAGTAAAAGATTTTTTACGCTGAATAATGGCCCCTAATCCCTAATCTTAAATCTAAATTCTATCTTCTGGTATATTGCGCCAGAACTGAGCTCCATTTTAGAATCCATGAAAAAGATTAAAGGATTTTTGTACAAAAAAGTTTTATTTTCTCAGTAAATATACAAAAAATTAGAGAAATGCCACACTATAATCTTACACAATTAGGGATTATTAGCGAAAGTACATAACAAAACAAATTATAGGTGAATCTTTGAATTCTCCCACAAGATCATGATTTCAGTCGAGATTTTTTTTTCTTACAAAATGAATTTTGTCGTTAGATTTATAATAATGGCTTTAATTTGCGAGATATTCTCATTTTTTTTTGAGATTGAGAGAGCACTTTTGGAGGAGAAATTTTGTAGTCGCAGAATAAATTAGAAGATGGGGCTGGCATTGCACGCGCATTCGACTACTCCTTACACCCTAGTCCAGCTGCCCAATTGCAAATACCCCCCACAGGGTCATAGCTGAGGCCTAGAAGAGGAGAGAGAGAAAGGAAGAAAAGCATGTGTGAGTAAATCAGTGAGGGAAGCAGCAAATTAGAGAGTTGGCCACCTTTCGGACACGTATATTCCCATCCTACCACGCCCCCATTTTCCATTTTGGCGCAGGAAATGAACTTTCGACATGATAACGGATGTGGAAAATTGCCCTGGTCCAGACATTCGATTATCCCATGGCCGTGGAGAATCACCTTCACCTGCAAATTCAAATGCAAAAGGTAAAAATTTTATGTTTTGACCGTTTATTGCGAGATAATTTTATATTTTACCTGTGAATTGGACTTCCCAATGATCCTATCATCATCATCATCGTAGTAATCGTAGTCAATGACTGGCTTGTAGGTTCTACTCATGAATTCCGAGTCGGATCTCGCTGAAGAAGTCTGTACTCGTGATCGTCTTGGGATGATTTTATCAAAAGCTTCTGGGATTTTTGGTCTTCTGCTTGGACTTTGTTGAGATCTCGTTGTGCTTGGTCGTGAGTGTGTTACTCTCGCTAGAATTTTAGAAAAGAATTTGAATAGAGGACATTGATGAATTTCCTCGTATTAGACTCTTACGCGTTGGCGAAATATTTTTTCGTGTCGTGGACAATTCAAAGCGCTTCACCGGTGTGATGTCTTTAAAATTGGCAGCTTTTGGGGTTGAAATGGGAACCGGTGGGGGTGCTTTTGAAATTGTCTTTATCGCCAGAACAAATTCTTCATCGATGGGTTCGCCAATCTGATTGTAGCGACTGCTTGAGAATTTATTTTCTTGATTGATGCTCTGTTCAATCTCCTGATCAACCCCATCAATTGTTGTGGACACTGTTGAGCTCGTTGTTGATGTAGTTGTTGTCGTTGCGGGGGTGGTTGTTCTCAAATTGGGTTTTGTTGTGAATGTGTAGCGTCTCTTGTAGACTGTTTGCTCGGTTGTTCCTACAAAATAATTAATTTTAAATTGCGACATTATGCAAAAAATCATATTTTTTATTACATGCGCTTGCTTTAAAATTTAATTAAATTGCATTCCCATCCTATGCAAACTCCTGCATTAAATTATGCTACCCATCAAATGAGCAATTAAGTGGTGGATTATTTAATTTAATTTAGTGCAAATGACTGCAATAAACCCCGAAAAAATGTTCATGATGTAAAAAACCAAAATACTTTTTAGCAACAGTCCATCCTTTCTAATGAACAATTTCATAATTTTATTTTAGCCAAAAATGAGCTATAATATATTTTTTTTCCAGAGAAATTATAGTGCCAAGGCAATAAATCTTGCCAGAAATACCAAAAAACTATGCTGATGTTTCGCATGAAAATGCGAATAAATTCAATTCCTACTGTGGAATGTCTTGTAAATGAATCTCAGTTATTTTTTTTCTTTCGTGTTAAATTGAAAGAAAAAAAATCTCCATTCACTTGTCTCTATCGAAGATGACACAAGTGGTTCAATAAAATTATTTCATCACCACATTCAAGTTCCTGATCACGAGAAGGGGAAAAAAGATGAGAGACTGGCTGCAAACACGCAGTTTTGAGATGATCATTTGAATAAAATGCTCATCTTTCGCTCTTGTTTACCTTGATGGCAAAGATTTTTGCCGCCGTAATGAAAACCAAGACAGAAAACCTAACGAATGCTTCTTTTTTTCCTTTTATAAAACAATCTCGACTGTTGCATCAAAAAATCATTCACATTTTGTGATGGATTTTATGGCAGAAATAACTGCAAGAGACTCGAGTTGGGTGCTTCAAAAATTATGAAAAGAAAGAGTTTATTCGTTCCTGTATGGAAAAACTTCTCACTCCAGGGAACAAATGAAGCACAAATAAAATTTTTTAGAGTATCAAACGTGAATAAAAAAAATCGCTAATTAGACTTTCTAATTTTCAATTAAAATCAGTTGGGAAAAGTTGACAAATATTTGCCTAAAAATGTACTCAATGACGTCACCGTTTTATTTTTCCCTCTTTCCATCCATAAAGCCTAAAATTAACATATCAAAATCATCGATGAAGCTTCATGAATTAAAGGTGATAGAAAATTCTATAGTGACGTCATTATTTACATTTTTAGGTAAAATTTTGGGAAATAGTTATTAAAATTAAGAAATAATTTAAAAAAAATATAACAGAAACATTTCAACATTACTCGAACTGTGTTGAGGGAACATTATCAGACATTTCAAGATTTTTAGAGCAACTTGCATTGATTGTTTTTGCTCAGATGTCTCAAGATGTTGACTCAAGGTGGTCTAACCGGTCTCTGCATGGACAAAGTGGGTGAATGAGGTGCTGAAAGAACGAACTACTTGGCAAAATTCTCACCACATCGCGAAGGGTATTGATTGCATTTTAGTTTAAAGAAGGACTGTTGGAGTCCCAGATTTTAATTTAAAATAGAATTTTTCGGAATTTTTAGTTTTTCTTTCGATTATCAAAAATTTTTCCTTTTTGAATTATTTTTTCTTGATTGCTTCTTATACACAATAATATTGATTACGTCTCCCAAAGATGATGCACAGACAAGTTTTACAAGAAGTCAATAAACTTTCTCGGAGACATCAGAAATATTTTTCTTTTCCTTTCAAAATGCCACTTGATGGCTTTCAATGGACCTTCAGCATGCACTCCTCGCAATGCATTCAAGTGAACTTTTCGCAATAATTTATGGAATTTATGCAACACTTCTCAGCAAGACTCTTCATCTTGTCAAAATGACCATAACGAATTTCCTATGTAGTATCGAATTTTTTTTATCACTTTCGCGCAAATTAAACATTTTACCAACAGGCGTAACGCACATTTTCTCTTTGTTTTTCAAAACCAATTTAATTATTAAATTGGTAGTTTCTTTTTAAGGTGTGTCTTTGAGGTGACTTCCATGTATAGGAAGGTGTTTGATGGCTTTAGCAAATACCTATATTTTTATGAATGCTTGACTTGATCTTTAATCTGTGAGCTTTACTTTAAATCCACATCTAAGAGGTTTATGAATAAACCAAGAGACCAAACCTTTGATTTTTTTTGGAATGATTCATTCATCAAAATCCAGTTTGATTTCTTCACGGACTTTGATTTTAGTTTGTTGAAAAAAAAAAGCTAATTGCTCATGAAAGTGCAGAAACTTGATAAAACTCTCAAGATATTAAACTAATTGGGATAAATTGCAGAGCATTGCCAGATAATTTTTGATTCAATTTGAGCAAAAAAAAACTCCTCATTTAACCGAAAATTCTCTCATCACGAAGAAGAGATGAAGTCAATAAAAACAATTTTAAAGAAAAAAAAATCCCTTCACTTTTCCCTTCTTCGGAAGTTTGATTTTAAAATTGTAATATGTAAATTGTATGATGATGGCTTATTTTGCAATCAACTGCCCCTCATGGAGATCACGTTGAAAAAAAAAGCGCCCAAAAAGATCATAATATTCTCTTTCCCAAGAAATTGTCCTTGTCTGTGCCTGATTTGAAGTCAACCTCGTTTTCAGCAAGATCACGATCGTACGCAAGATAAAAGAATAAAAAGAGAATTTAAAATAAGAAAAATATCTCACCGAGATCGTTGCTTTTTGGCGATGGAATCGCAATGGTGGATTTCGTGGCTGGCGGTTGGGGCGTCTCCCCACGCGTACCGCCGAATTTGCGTCGGATCGCAATCCGTGGCGGGCTCTTGGGGCTCGATGGTGGAGTTGGTGTGGTTGACGTGACTTGGTGGGTACTCAAGCTGGGTCGCGATCCCCGGCGCAGCAGAAACGTTCGAGCTGTTGTGGACGAAGCACTGCTCAGTGTTGCCTTCTCTGTGGTTGCTGTGGATTTTGGCGTGGTCACCGTGCTCCTGGTTCGGGGATTATACGTTGGACGACGGAAGTTTGGCCTCAGCAGCTGAGGACGATTCTGAAAGGAAATACCATCCCGCAGAAAATTAATTTAAAAAAAATACTCCATTTAGTGCTTTCATCCGTGTCAAGTGCAGTGTGTCTTATTTACAGTGTGTTCTTGAAATTGTGTGCTCGTGTGGTGATCGTAAGAGTGATCGTGAAATGGAGAAGTGATCTTATATTACTGGAAATTTATGTATACTATCTCTTGCTGTGAAGCAGGAAATAATTAGTGACAATAAATAATTGCTTTTCTCGATTGTCTTTCAATTTTACCGCCCATGATTGATGACGCCAAAAAATGTGAGACAGTTTTTGGAGATCGCCTCAAGTGATCGCTTTGAAGCTTTCATTTCTTTTCCTCTCTAAAAAAAATTGTCGAGAGTGGAAAATATAAACATTTCAATGGTAGAAGATAAATATTTTCCCATCTAGAGAGAGAGTCAATAAAATCGTCAAATATCAAATGATCACGACAGATCAAAGAAACTTTTATTTGAACTAAAAAAAAAAAGCTCAAGGGAAAAGCATAAATTTTATGTAACTTTCTTTAAAAGGCTTTGTGTAAAAATTCACGTTGATGATTTCATCGTTTCATAACTGACTTGGCTACTCTTTTAAATCCCATGTGAGGCATTTTGTAAATAAAGTGTGACACACACCGATCAATTGTGATCATTTGTGATTCATCATAAATCTTGGCGTGATCTTCGGTGCTCCACACACACCGAATAGAGGAATCCCACACGGTGCGATGCATTTGCATTGTAAATTTTTTGAAGGAGTGAAAGTCATTTTGTTTGAAATTGACTTTTTATTCACGTATCAATGCGATGATGCTCATCAATGAGGAGGGTCTTTTTGTAAAATTCATTATCTCATGTTGTGCGCCAATCAACTTCCCGAATAGCTTCCACCATCAATCGCCATCTCGCACTTTCATTTTTCCGCGGTGCAGCGAAAGTTTCGGTTTAATACCTTTCGAGCACTTTGACTTTGCAAAAACACACCGTATAGATCACGATATTTTGTATATTACTCCACCTTGAGATACTTTTAATTAGTGTGCGGTACACCAGAGTGATTTATATCTCTAACGTTCCTTCTATTCATATGTATACACCATAGGTATTAATGATAATATGCTTCTCTTTCGGCAACGCGGTACCGTTCAGGTGGGAATTTTATTTGGTGGACACTTTCACTTTCCTCATGGCGAATTGAGGTCAAGGTCAATGTTAATTGCCTATAGTTAATTAAATTTACGGGGGCGTAACAATTTCGGTTTAAGTATATGATAAAAGTAAAAAGTATAAATTGAATTTACGAGGGAAGTTTAAAAAAAAAGGGAAATTTAACCCATTAGAGCTATTTTCGTTATTTTTTCTAAATGGCAAAGTGGATGAGAGTGGTGTGACATCTTTTCTGATAATGATTGTTTCCTTATATTTTGTGATTTTTTTTATTACTTTTTTTTTTAATTTTCGAGATCTCTTGATCAGAAACAGTCAATTGCCATGGTTTTAGGAAATCTAGTATTTTAGTAGTTTTATTAATCTTGGTTTACCCAAGCTAACGATCTCTAATTAAACGTGCGATCTTTAAAAGTTGAAACGACAAGAGATCGCGAGAATGCGAGATCGCGTGATCGCAAAACTGCAAGATCGCATTCATGATAAATTAAAGTAAATTTTAATAAAATTGAAGAAAAAACATTTAAAATTTAACTAGATATTTAGAAAGATGACCATGAGACATAAAGATCAATCAAGAAACTTAAAAAATAAAACAAAAAATAATTTTAATTACCAAATTAAGAGTTTTATCAAGAATTCGAAAAATTGTCAGGAATTTGAGTTACAAAAGAATAGAAAAAAAAACGTTAAATATTTTTATTATTTGTAGAAATTTTGGTAATATTTCAGAAGCTCATGGAAATCTTTTACATTAAAGCGGCATTCCTGCTGTTCTTGACAAAAAATTAGGCTGTGTATAGAGAATGAAAATTTATTAATATTGAAAGGATAATGCTATTTACAGCATAAGATCGCGCGATTGTATTATTACTGTAAGATGGAGAAGAAAATTATTAAGGTTTAAATTTTTTAATAAATGAATAATATACCGAAATTTTTAAGAAATAATTGAGTTTTTTTTTAATTAAATGAACCATTTTTCTTTTAATAGGTGAAATCTGTAAATTGATTTGAACTCATGGTATAAAATAATGATTAAAGTGAAATTGACTGAAAGAATATCCGAGTCAAAATTCTTGACATTTTGTGTAAAAAGTTCTAATGTTCTGAATTTAGTCGATTTAAGGTTTTTTTTTGCACTCCAAGTCAACAGAATTAGCCAAGTCACATCATGAAACGTGAAAATAAAATTAATCCGTGCTAATATACATTTTATCACCATAAATTTTGACTCCTCATATCCGGATAATAAAATAGTGCGAAATATTATCTCAACAATCTCATTTATTCACTTAAATGATGGCTTCATGCTTTCTGAAAAAGTCCTAATAAAAAAAAGAAATTTAAAATTTTGCATTTTATGTGCGTGCATTTTTTTCAATAAGATCTCATTTTGACCATTTCAAAAGCAAAATAAAAATTATTTCTACTCTTAAACTACTAATTTTTGTGTATTTATTTACAAACATGTAATAATTCTTTTCTTTTTTGCGAACAAATTGTGATGAATAGAATTTCCCAACCTCTACTTGTGTTCAATTGTGTGTGGATTTATAATTCAAAACTGTCTCACATTTTTGGATAAATCTTTTGGGAGAAAAATGAAGACAAGTCACATGAAAATTCTCCCAAAAAAGCCATACAAATCATGCTTGTGTTTTCCCATTCTGCGTGTAACAAATAAAACAAAAATAGGTGTTACAATTAATTTTCATTTTTTAACCAAAATGTATGGAAAAATATTTCTCGATGTTATATTAAAATTACATTTTAGATACAAACTAAATAAAGATTATTAATGCTAAAAAAAAACAACCATCGTTTTCCTTTTCCAACTACTCTTCCAACAATTTTGTAATTTTTTGTGCACTCTGAAAACGATTGCATTTTGTTTTTGAATAAAAATCCCATAAAATTAATTCGATTACCCGAAAGTCACATCCATAGCACTCCATTTTCGTTTTCTCTTGCATTTATAAAATAAAATATATTTTTTGGATTGTTCATGGGAATTTTCATGAAGGTGATGACACAAAATACATGCATTTCACGAAAGTCCCAAAAGTAGTAAAGACTTAAAATTAGATATATTTTTACAAACTTACATCTAAAGCTTACACAGAGATTTTTGTTATTTTAACAACAATGTTAAAACATACAGAAACATCAAGATTATTAACATTCTTAGAAAAAAAAGAGAGAAGAAATGTATTTCTAGTCTGTTCGTTTGGTCCTCCTCATTTTTTTTTATCAGTGAAGAAAGTTTCCCAAGGAAAAGAATTTTCTTTTAAATAAACTGTAGGTATATTGAAAGCACAGCGATTAAGCATTTTCTACTCTTTTTGCATTATTAATATTTCGCACGCATATTTTGTAAAATTCAAGAAATCGAAATAAAAGAAAAAAAACTGCAAAAAGTGTAGAACATTGCAATTATTTACATGCTCATGCCCATCTCTGTGTTCCATTAGAAGAGATGATTAAAGGGGGATGAAAGAAAATTGAAAAGTGTGCAGGAAGATTAGAGAGTTGTGGTTTCTGTGGCTGATGTGAAAGAGTCTGTTGTTGTCTCTCCTTCGACTAGGTCTTGAGTCTCCTTTTGAACACTCTCTGTGGTACTCACAGGTTCACTATCGCTGCCCTCCGTTGTGGAGGAATCAGTCGATGAGAGAGTCGATGTTGTAGGAGTTTCCTCTGTGACACGCGTGAGGAGGACCTTATCGAGATTTGCAATAGAAATAACAAGGGGGGAGGATTCATTGGTTTCTGGACGCAACAGGGAGACAAGGGGTCGTACCGGTTTAAATGTGGTCGTCAGAGGTAGAACAGTCGTTGCCTCAATCTCATTATCCGTTGTACTTTCTGTGCCATAGCTGGTAAAGGGTGAGGCAGTAGATCTCTTGGAACCCCCTATGCTCGTGGCATAGACAATATTCAATTTCTTTCCATCTTCTTCAGCCGTGAGAACGATATTCTTGGCTTGACGCTCACTTTCTTGCCTGAAGAGCCCCTCTAGGGGTATAGTTGATGTTTCAACGCTAAAAATGTATTCAGGTGAAAGAATTTGGCGGGATTTTGCTTCTCTGGGTGTATCAGTGTTATTCTCATGATGGGACACATTGTGATCAACAAGCTTTATCAGCGTCAATCGACTCACTTCCCCCAATTTGTCTAACGTTGGGATTTGCTCCACGCGCAAATCCGTACTCTGCAGCGTCTTCGGTTCAGAGGAATTCCCCTCAATTCGAACATTATCCTGCTTGGAGTAAATCTCAACTATCCGATTCACCTCCACAAGCTTCTCTAATCGTTGACTAATCTCCTCGGCAGACTCTTCTTCCTTTCGTTCTGTACCATTTGTTGCTGGAATCGGGGTGCTGCTACCAGAGCTCGTAGTGGTGTCATCATAGTCAATGGCAAACACATGATGGAGTGTTGTTGGGCGGCCGGTTGTGGTGGTTGTTGTTGTGGTTTTCCTTCTGAAAGCTGGCCGGAAAATGTGTGTTCCACCCTGTAATTGGTTCGAATTAATTAAACTCTCCTCATCATCATCAGTGTATGTGGTTGTTGTTGTCTCAGTATCCTGTACTGTACTTGTATTTACAACTTCCGTGGTGTCTTGTGGGCTGTTATCAGTGTTATGTGATGTATCTGTTGTGACTTCCCCAACGTTATCACCTCCCTCATCTACTGCATTTACATTACTAACTACTGGTGTATTGTACTTTTTACTTTTTGCTGTAAACAGCTTACGCGTGCGTTCACGGATACCCTCATTCTGGGTAGCCTCCGATGTGGTGGCCTCCGTTGTACTACTTGCCACAGGATAGCGTCTATCGAATGTTCTAGAAGGCTTCCTAAGGGTGGGTGTGGAAGTTTCAAACTTTCTCGAAGCAGGATGGACGTTGGATCTATCAATTGTTTGGTAAGTTGGACGTGAAGACGTCCGCTCTACAGAATTTTCCTCATGATCTATATTATCCTCGTCAGATATCACTTCCTGAGTAATCTCCACATTTTCCTGCTCAGGAAGCTTTTCAGTAACCTCCTCACTTTTAGTTACTTCTTCACTCTCCACTATTTCAGACCGAGATTCATCACGACCTTCAGTTCGATACCCTCCACGAATACTTTCTAAGGTCGTGGTTGTGGCACGATATGTATTCCGGAAGCGTGTTCCCGCACTTCCAGCAAAATTCAATGGACGCACGCGAGGTGTAGCTTCTTCACTTACCTGCTCCTTTGTCTCCGGAACGCGGCTACTGTATCGACGAGGAATAAATGGTCTGGGAGTAGCTACGGTTAATTCTGCAGGAACTGTTGATGTAAATACTACTGGCCTTCTAGATCTGTAAGTGCCCCTATAACGTGGAGTGTACCTTTCAGTCGTAGATTTCACTTCTTCCTTCTCAATCTTTGTGACTTCTTCCTCTACAACATCTTCTACTTCATTGGATAATTCTGTTGTAGACTCCACAGAGGCTCCACGATTGATGGTCACATAGAGTTTTTCAATATTTTGTGCCTTACCTCGACGGAAGGTTGTGGTTGTTGGCGCAGCTAATGTAGTGACATCTTCATCTTCTCTAACTTCCTCTGGCGTTTCTTCAACTTTGAGACTGTGTGTTCTACCATTGTCGGCCTCAATATGTTGAAAAGCTCCATGTGTCGTCGTGGAGACTCCTTCTTCGTAGCTTTCTTCAGTTGTTACTGGTGCTTTTGTTGTGGTTGTTGATGTGGTTCTTGTTCTTGGTCTCAGTCTTCTAATTACTTTTCTATACCTTTGACGTTCAGAAGTATCACCTTCTTCGGGAGTTTGACTAGAAACTTCCACTTCAACTCTTGGTGTCTCAGCAGAAGACACTTCTAATCTTTGCACTGGGCGTTTTCTCACTAATTTTCTTCTGAAATTCAAAGATTCATCGGAGTTTTGCGTCGAAGCTTCAACTTGACTAGGACGTCTCTTGATTGGCACATATGAAGATTCAATTGAGTCTCTTCTCTCTGTAGAAATAGGCCTTCGGCCTCTAATTCGATTCCTTACTCCAACAGTTTCTTCTGAAACAGCTGCAATCGATTCTGTTGAGCTGATTGAACTTCCCTCAACATTTTCAACAGTTGTTCGCTGAGGTGGCCTTCTATTTCGAATTCTCTGTGAAACTGTTGTAGCTTCCTCTTGGGTAGTTGCTGAAACTACAGGTCTTCTTCTTCGAACAACATATCGTGTATTTTCAGTTGAAGAAACATTTTCAGAACTTCTCTCTGTTGATGTACGTCTCCTATTTGAAATCCTTGTCTCACTGCTAAAACGATTTCTACCTCGTGATGGGAATCGTGTTACAGGAGCCTCAGATGATGTTTCTGCATACTCTGAACTCGATGGTGTAGTGTATTCAGAAGTTATCTCCGAACTTTCTGTTTCAGTTGAAGATACTTCAGTCGTTGAGGTGAATTCCTCACTTGGAGGATCAAGGGGTTCCCCAATAAAAGGACGAATTATCCGCGAATCTCTGTAACTTGGACCAGTTTTTGTAGCCTCCCCCACTTGATCTCCTTTGCTCCTTCTTGAGCTACCAAAACTAAGACTGTTGTCGTCAAAACTTCTGAAAGAATAAGGTTTGGTCACAAAGACATATTCCTCCTCAACCGGTGGCTGTGGTGTTGTTTGTACCACAACCCGGACAATCGGGGAATCCTCATGACTCCGAGAATCTTTCGCCGATTGAAAGATTTGGAATCGATTGATGGGATCTAATGGAATATGCGTTTGGATTTCTGGTGTTGTTGTAGCTTCAGTTGTTGTCGTTGTCGTTGTTGTCGGGATAGTGGTGGTTACAGGACGTCGTCTGCGTGAAACGATTCTCTTACGATCTGGAGTACCTGGAGTTGATATTTCAACATTCTGTACATTTGGCACTTCATTTCTTGGCCTGAAATTTCTTCTCGGTGGAGCAGTCTTTTCGCTTGCGAGGAAATTCTCTTGGGCAACAGTTGATGGTTCCCCGCGGATGTTATACCTTTGCCTACCGCGGTAGATTCTCTGACGTTCAGTGGAAGAGTCTCTCGTATATTCCGGAGGGGAAGAGGAAGATTGTGAAAACAACAGTGCAGGTGAATAATGGTCAGCGGGTGATGATGTGGATTGAATTTGGGGATTTGGAACAGGAGAATTTCCACGTAATCTACCGCGCTGTCTGAAACTCACCTTTCTCTCCTGACTACCCGGCGCTTGTGTCACATAGTCGCTCACTGAAGATGCAATCACCACAGAGGGTCCCTCTGTTGATGTAACACGCTTTATTGGTCGAATGCGGCGATGGGATATGCCTAGGAAGTTCCTAGGTGGTGAGATTGTGGACGTCGATGGATGTTCCTCATCCAAACGTCTCACTTCATTTACCTCAACCCGCTTCCGGGTTACCTGGTATTCCTCATCGGCAGGTACACTCTCACCACGCACTTCCGTGGCCAGAGTTGTTTCGGGATCAAAAGCATTACTACCAAAAGTGCTACCCTCAACTACAAAGCCAGTGGTTAGAAAATCAACCGGGTTAGTAGTTGATGGAGTGAAAGTCGACGAGAAGGGTGTTTCTGTTGTTTTACGAATTATAAATATGGTTTCCGGTGCCGTTACCCCCTCTGTCCACGAGTAATCTTGTGTAGTTGTCGTGAATATATCTATGGGTAATTGTGTCGATGTTGTTGCTGTTTCTGCAATGTTAAAATGTCTTGGGGTGCTATAATATGCAGAAGTGCTTGGTACCGAGGTTGTTGTACTCGTTGACGCTGTCGTTGGAATCGTGATCTCCTGGGGCTCTTCTTCTTCCTTCTCCGCCAATTGGTTCACATCTGGTGCCAGGGCGCTATAGGTCGTTGTTTCCGCTGTCCTCGACAGGATTTTGTACCTTCGAAAGGGAAAAAAAAGTTTTAATTTTCAATATATTATTTTTCTTAAAGTTATTTGACCTGAGAATCTATAAAAAGAATATTAGGAAAATTAGGTATCATACAAGAAAATGCTAATTTAATTAATTTGCTGTAAAGTAAAGAATTTTTAATAATGTTATAGAAGTATTTTACTTACAGAATGTTCAGCAGCATTCTTCGTGTTAAAAGCACATTTAACTTAATGCGTAAATGATTTTTTTATCGTTACCTGTTGATTGCATTTATGAATGGTGCTTCCGTTTCAACCTCCTCTGGAGCCACTGATGTTGAAGTCCTCCTAATGCTAACATACTGAGAGTTTGGTGTTGACCGCTCACTAGTTGGGCTCATTCTTTGACTGTAACTATTCTCATCATTTTCATCTTCTTCGTCCTCTATTTCAATATCATCACTGATGGGATTTCTATGACGATTCCTCTGAATATTGACGTAGGTTTGTTGTGGAATTGTGTGCCTTACGAAGGTGGGATCGGTTCTTGGTGCTTCTGGGTAACTTTCATCAAGGCCAGTGATCTCCAACTCTTCCGTAGACTGTGTAGCCCTTGGACGACTTATTGTAACATATTGTGGCTTTTCCCGGAGGAATCCTTCAAACTCTGGCAATTTGTCAACACCAGCATTTTGTGGGCCAGGTCGGGAATTTCTAATAACTGGAGTGTACTTCTGAGAAGACGTGCTTCTGACCTTGTTTTCACTTTCACTAAAGCGATTCTTAAATGACTCGAGGTTACTGCTTGATGCCCTGCTTAGGATCTTATCGTAGAGGGATTTACTTATACTGGCCGCAGTTGTTGTGACACTTTCCTGAGGACTGTCGACATTCTGAGTGCGCAATTGCTTCTCCAATTCATCTAAACCACCTGCTTTCTTTATCAGATCAATCAATTCTTTGATCACTTTGGGATCTTCTGCATCATCTGTTTCAGCATTGCCTCTTTCATCTTGAACCTCCTCATCGTCGTATTCGTAATCGTCCTATAACGTGAACAAAATTGTTAAAAATATAGTTTAAAGAAATAGGTGAATTTATTACTCACATCATAGACTGGTTCTGGAGTTGTTGTTGTTGTTGTTGAGGAAGTTCTTAGAAAGGTGTACTTGCTTGTTGCTGCTGTTATGGGTGACCTCTTAGTTGTTGATGAAGGGGGAGCATATGTTGTAGTTGTGGTGGTGGAAGACGAACTTGTAGAACTTGAAGCTTTAGGTTTGGAGCAAATAACATTTCTTGCGTAGTCACATGAATCAGCAGCCTTATTGAAGAACAACCCTGAAGGGCAAGTGAATTGATGTGCTACAATTCCCAACTGTGATGGTCCACTGTCCAAGCACCAGAAATATTTTTTACAGTCCCGTGGATGTGGGAAAAATCCTTCGTCTTCACACTTGAAGTCACTTCCTGGGTCTGGAGTGGTTGGAGGTGCAGGCGTTGTGCTAGTTCGCATCAAAGAATATTCCTGAATAGGTTCTGGTGTGGTGGTGGTTGTCGTTGTCGTTGTGGTTGTCGTACTAGTCCTCTTCCGGTGACCTGGTTTACGTCGGTTTGTTGTTCGTATAATTACATTGCGATCATCCTCCTCAGCAATGCGATTCCTATGTGCCGGGCGATTACGTGGGCGATTTGTAGTTTTCTTGTGAGTTTGCGTTATTACGTCATTGTCGCTGGAGCTGAAAGAAAGAAAGCAATTAATCATCATCGCGGATTCTTTGAAGTTATTTTTTGCGAAGGTGGAATAGCAAAAAAATTAATATTTTTTTAGTCAAATTATTTATAAAATTCAGATAATTCTTACCCTAAACTAACGTATAGTGCTTCTTTAGCTGCTTCAATGATCGGATAGGGTTTTCCAGTACAACTTCCACGGAAGTCATCGTTGTCTATAGACCAGAACATTATTCCTCCTAGTCCATTTGACACAACATACTCAGCTTTTCGACGAGCAATAGATTCATCGTCATAGCCGACCCATTGATTGCCTTTAAATGCATATGGACCCATTGCCTTATCATTGGGATGAATTACTGTCCAGTCTGGATCATCTTTAATCATCTGGCAGATCTCATAGTAGGACAGATAACCCTTCTCTCGTGTTGCATCACCCTGAGCGCCAGGACCGTCGGATGGGGAACCAATATCAGTTGCATCGGGATTGAAGAGAGTATAGGACCGTCCATACGTTGGAATTCCCACAACCAATTTATCCCTATCAGCTCCTTGATTGAGGTAGAACTTTATCGTGTAGTCCTAGAAGAAGAAAATAATTTAGAGAATTTTCTCACCATCCTAAGCAAAAACAAAAATCTTACAATATTGAGTTCAGCCTCGAAGTTGTACTCATCGTCTTCTTGTAGAGAATACAATGGAGAATGGTGATTAACTGCTGGTTCAAAAGCACTGTGGTAGTCGTAAGTTAGAAGATTGAACCAATCGAGATATCTGTTGAGCCTTGGGATATCGTAACCCTTCTCAATGTATTCCGTACCCGCTGGAACAGCCATTGTGAGCAAGAGTCGCGGTCGTCCAGTCTTCTTAGATTCCCGATCAAATTCCTCACGCATCTCCTGCACAAATTGCGCATAATTATCACGATCCCGTGGTTTGCCACCATCTCGGAAAGCTGGATATTCCCAATCGAGATCCAAGCCATCAAAGTGATTCTGCCGGAGGAATTTAATGGTATTCCTCACAAATTGCTGCCTCCGCTCGGGGCTCGCAACGAGTGGCGAGAAACGAGACGAGGCCTCATTCCAACCACCTATGGCCAGGATACACTTTAGATTCTTGTTGTAAGTCTTTAGCCCAGTGAATTTGGCATAGCCCCCCTGTTCGATGTCTTGGTACTTGTCGAAGGGCTTAAGGGCGTTATCTTTGGTGAAGCCGCCGAAGGCGTAGATCAAATGTGTACAGAGATATGGATTGATGTTCTGTGGATTGAACTTTGCCGTCGACGGACGATACACTGACCAATTTGTATAGTAGCACACTACACGATTACCGGCTGTACTTCCGGTCGTGTGAATAAGGGCGCACAGAACGCTGACTAGTAGCAGGTACATAGAAGATCGCATTCCTCCACGGGGCGACTAAAATAAAATTAAAATAAACAAAAACATCGAATTATTATTTTTTAAATTGGCAATGAAAAATCTTAAAACTCATTAAGTGATCTTGTGCTTCACAGACATTAAATTTTTATAAAACTTTTCTTATGAAAATTAAATTTCAAATAAAAAATTTCTTTTAAAATGTACTAAAAAATAAATTTAAAATAGCGGAAAAAGACAATTCAACATATTAGCATACATACCAAAAAATTAAGATCTATTATGTTTATTGCTTCATTAGGATTTACTGACAGGTTTTTTTTTTACTAGTTTAGTGTTGTAAATTTTTTTTTTGGTTTATCACTGTGTGACAAATGAAAGTAATTCCTTTCAAGAAAAGTTTCTGCATTAAAGTTATCAAGTGGTGAGAAAATTGCATATAACTTTGCCGGTTAAATTACACAGTGTTCCAGAGAAAGGGAAGTCATAAAGAGCAAAATAGAGTTTCGTTAGCACCACATACATATGTGCTATCATATGGAATCACGTTTGGTTATACATAGCATGAAACAAGAATATTTAATTTTATTGACCATTGCGCGATTGTTGCAAGAATACAACACCGGCTCTATCCAATAGATCTGATTCAATTAGACACAAAATAATTTCCCATGCATGACTAAGCGCCTTGTATTGAATTCTCTATTGAAGAGAGCTTTTATCAAAAATTCTTTTTATGTACAATTCAATATTCGCGATGCAAGAAAATGCAACACAATCTCAATTTTCTTCATCAATTATCTCACAATACAATATTTCTCTTTTTCAGCAACCAGAGCATAAATCGATTCGAAGAAATGCTGCTGCATCTGCCTGCATTTTCTTGCACATTTTGTGAAAGAAATTAAAAAGAAATAATTTTATTTTAATAACTAAATTTGAAGGAATATTGAATAAGGATTAATTTTCCACGTAGGAGTTATACCTATTTGCATAAAGACAAAATTTTCGAGAATAGTACCCCATTTGCCACGATTGGATGGTCAACGTGAATGAATGAAAAGCAATCTTGTGCGGGAGATTTGACCCAGTAAACTCTTAGGTAAACTTCAAATTCAATCTCATGTCAATTGGCGTGTTTTGGCCTCTATTTCCCCAATTCAACATTCTTGTTTTGTTGTGAATTTTTGAGGTACTTGTTATATAAATAGCATTTCGGAGCAATATCGCACATAAAACACTCTTGAAAACATTGTACTCCCCATTGTTCTTCATTCCATAAACTCTTCTTATGGACGAAGAAAACCAAGTAAGGTTTGCAGATTTTTGCAATCGTGAGCTTTTTTTTTCTTCGTTTTTCATTTGATTTTGTTCACTTCAATAGTGGGAGATTGAGAAAATACAGTCTGTTCATTAGAAGATTTTCTTTTCAATTTTCAAAATTTATTTTCTTAAATTTCTTAAAATATGATATAAAGCTTAATTGGAATATTGATTTACCTAAATTAATCTAAAATAAATTTTCAATCTCTTCGAGAGAATGTCTATTAGATATTTTAAAAAAATCACTTCACGAACAGACTGTTACTAATGAGGGACTATTTAAAGTCCCATTTGGTTGAGAGTAACTTGCGACACTTTTTTCCACACACTCGCACTGCGTTTAATTGCAATTGTCTTACCATCTGATTTATTAGCAATTTCAATTGCGACACTGTCGAGAGTCTAACTTCTTTTTTGCCCTCACCTTTCTGCACACCAGCAGAAATGAGAGCAAGATCTCGAGATGTTTGAGGTATATGCTAAATATATACATCAAATTGAAACAATAAAAAAGAGATATATGGGAAAATGGATAAATTTCATTTTAAATGAACAATTATGAGTGTTGCTTGTTACCACTCTGCCGGAAACTATATTGAGAGTTTTCCGCAGTTGTGGGAAAATGTCAACATTCAATTGATTTTGTAAAAATAAAATATGAGTATCAACAAAAAATTGGGATAAAAGGGATTTAATATTAAATAGGTATGTATAATCATCCCATTGACCCATTTTCTTTGTAATGAAAATATTTATAAAATTTTTGGGTGATTAAGTTCATTGCAAAAAGATTCTTTTGGCAAAAGGTACAACAATGTAGTAATTTCATAAAACCAGTCATTATCAACTACAAAATTGAAGCCAAAATCTCTGACTTCACCTTCATATGTAGTCACGATCCACCTCAAGACATTTCTACTCCTAATCACTCTTTATTCAACTGACCACCTTTTTTATTGTTGTCCGGTAAATCGCTAAATAAGTAGCCTCTAAAAAATTGAAAGTTAACTGTTTCAATTGTCCTCAGTGTGGTCAATGGAATCATAAAAATGAGCTTTCTTTCCGATGAAAATTCAATTCAATTGAACCACGACTGCAGCGGAAAGAACATCCCTCGATTGTTAATTAATACGTGAATTTATGTGTCAATTCTCCTATCTTCTAATTAGGCATAAAAATAATTATGAGAAAGGCTTGCAGCCATTTAGAGAGATTGAAGGTGAAAAAGTGATTGTTCATTCCAAAACTACATAATATGAAAAACAAAGTGACCAATAAATTACTGTGACAGACCTTTTTTCATCTATATGTGAGAAAGAGAGAATCTCAAAAAGCTCATTGATCTCCAAGAGCGTGACTAAATCAATTAATTCATTGACAATGATGAAGATTTATTTCCTAACCATTTAATGTTTAACAGACTTTTCAACAATTTTTCCTCACGATCCTTTTCTCACTGTCGCAAGGTGATGCAATTGATGGTGCCGTGAAAAAAATTTCTAGATCACGTATTCAAAATTTTGACGTTCCATGAATGAACGTTATGAAAAAAAATGCGCGCCGAATTGCATAACATTTCGATGGAATATTTGAATAAAATATTAGTTAATATGTGACATGTTGTTAACATAAAAATGCTGTGTGGTGGAGTGAAAGATCATCTTCTATTGACGAACTTTCTTCAAATACTTGATAGTAATTTGTACACAAAAATTTTCATCTTACAGCATCACTTTCTTCTTGTATGGCACGGAAATACGCCGACGACGAGGTGTGGATCAATTACTGAGATTCGGAAGAGCATCTTCAGGTGAGAAAAATCACGATAATCAAACAAATTTTATAATATTACAGCAAATAAAGTATTGTGAAATAGGGAAATTTGCAATTATGAAATATCTTCTTTAGCACACTTTTTGCCAATTTGATGATGCTTCTTTTTGTGTTCGTGCTAAAAAACTATTAGTGTGTCATTTGGGGAAATAAAATGCATAATGTGAGTCACAGAGAAAGCCTCTCATTGTGCTTTCAGTTTGATTAAAAAATATTATTTTTCCCCAAAATATGCGAAAATGTTATTCAATGTGTACATTCATTGAAAATCAGCTTCGATTTTGTGTTGAAATTCAATAAAAATTCAGCTGGTTTTATTTTTTTTTATCACTAATTATATTCATAAACATTCCTTTTGAATCATTCAACACGAAATATTAAGCAACATGAATTGATTTTGAGTGCGGCTGTATCTAGTGTTGAATATAGTGGAACAATATTTTTTGGTAATAATTGTCACACTACAAATGCGATAATCGTACAGACACATAAAATATGAATTTTAATGTAACGCACGAGGGACCTAAATATCTGGAAAGTCATAGTAGTTCAACAACACATATACGTTAAAATAAAAAAGAAAGGAAATCTAAATTTTCATTTTTGACAAGAAGAATAGTTTTATAAAAGTCATATAAAACTTTGACGATACTTTCATAAAAAAATATTACTTAGCAGTTTTTTATTTAATTAGCGAGATGCAACATTTTTTGAATTTTGTTCAAGATCGTTTCATAATCAATTTTATTTAAAATTTATAACATTCTTTGGCAAAGAAACATAAAGATTCGCGTGTTTTCATTAACATTAAAATTAGATTTTGTATTTTTCCGGGTTTTCCTTAATACGAAATCTAAAAGGAAAGCTTCCAAATATACATATAATAATTTATTTTCTCATATGAAGCAAACAAAAATAAATTTAGTTAATTTTCAAACAATTTTAAAAATGGATTAAAGACTATTAAATTAAAATAGTTTTCGCTTTCATAGCCTTATGAAAATAATTTCATTTTCGAAAAAGCGCTTCAAAAAATTTCTAAATATGTTTTTGCTTTTTTATAAAGCTTATTTGTGAAATTAGTTCAATTCAGGCTGCGTGATAGTTTATATACTAAAGTGTCGATTATCTGAAGCAATATACTATATTCCTTCATCGTGAAATTCAATCTCTGTTCACAATCTTGTAAGCCTTATCTCATCTTTCTTCCATTCATTTTCACACTGCTCAACAATCTTGACCTTGCAGAAAATAAAGCCATAGAGATCACTGACAAAAAGGCAGCTTGCATGAAAAAAAGCTCAAGAGAGTTTACCATGAGTTCTCCCACTTTTCCATGTGGAATGTGCAAATACACTTGGAAGGTGGAAAAGACCCATTGAGAAGAAGTACAAAAAGAAATCCTAAAAACTTGTATTTCCGTCGATGATCGTGCTCGCGAATGAGAGTATTGTGTAATATAAAATCGCATAATTTTTAAATGTTAAATATTTAAACATCCACGGCGACATTATTACCCTCCACAGATTGACTTATTTGTTCTCTGTGTTACTTCAGCTCCCCTCTGTCTCTCTTTCTCTTTATGTTGTGTGTAGAGTGGAAAGATGACAAAAAAGCAAAGCTTTTAGGAAGCTTTGAATGCCACATACGGAAAATACTTGAATCGCCATCGAGAGAAAGAGGAATTTATAAAACACGATTGGTGACAAAAGAGTCTCACTTTGATATCCACATAGATATATTTAATATTTTCAGTGAAAGTCTTTGCGATTACATACGAAGATTTAAATCTGCGCGTGTTTTTTTTTTAAATTCATCCAATGTGCTCCACAAAAAGCATCTCTTTTGCTCTCTTGGTAACATCATCCAATCACAATAAATCACCCGCTCATTCCAATATTTTAGTTAGAGCCTCAAACAACCAACACACGCTCGTCCATTCATGCACCTCTAATTGAGTACAATTTGAATGCATACACCTCGTTTTTTCATCAATTTCGCCAACTTTATATGTCACGCATTCTGTTTATCCCCCAAGAGATTTTCTCATGTGCATTTTATGATAAACCGTTTATGGATATTTTATGTCAATCATTGTGAAGAATTTCTCGTAGGCTCCCTGTGTTTACTAAATCATTCCATTTTGTATTTCCCGAAAGATAAATTTTCCCTTTGGATATTTTGCAATTGACATAGAAATTTTCACATTCAATTTAGAGATAAATATTTCCTCCTCTGTATTTTAGTTAATTTATTTCGTTTTTGTCTTATTGACTTGCAAAATAGACTGATCTTTTCCGATGCTTTTTCCTTACTTAGGGCAATATCTTGTATACGAAGATATTATATTACATTAAAGCTTGATTTTGTTTAATTATATTATTCTACAAAATTGGAGATCAAGAATGATTTTTCAATCTGAATAGCATTGCTAAAATGAGTATCAATAAGAACGCAAGTAAAAGTCTTTCGCATGTAAAACTTCTATGAAATTATGAAATTTTCTTGAGATTTTTTCTTCCATTAGTTTTTAACTACAGTTTAACATAACATATGTACAAAATATAATGTATAGTAAATTTTATAATATTTGAATAGAAGGAAAAGATATACGTGTAGAGGTTTAATATAGCAAAACAATTGCCTATTAAAATGTATTTTATTCTCAGTGACAAGCTCAAAGGAAAATGCGACAAGGTTCTCATAGATCTTTTTTTTTCTACTTCTACGACACTTTTCCTTTCCTTTGGTTTGCTAATAAGCAAACAATGGCACATGCAGACCACCAAGGAGGTTCAATTGTCTGCCCTTCTGATGCCCGCCGGAAAAAAAAGAGAGAAGAAAACGCACAAAATTCGCACCCATAAATCTAGAGCAATGAACTGACCAAAGGCTTCCTCCAGGTGGTGCAGCGCGACACAACATGAGAAGCATGAAAAGTGGCCAATATAATTGCGGCTACATAACATTGATATTACAATTATATAGTATGTGAAATGCCATGGGAGAGATATTTTAAATATTACTCGTCTCTCTGGTCGATTTTCTTGTGAAACTCTCATGTGCGCCCATGTGTCCAACTACGATGGAGATTATCACCGTCAACATTGCGCAAGGCTTTTATTAATGTTTTCCCTATAAATGTGCTTATGAAGTGCAGACACATTGGATACCCATTAGCACAAGAAGGCATAAATCGGCCATTTTTTGCTTTAATTTGCATTTTTGTCTAATTCAATTTGTATTACTTTTCAATGCTAATTCTTGTTCTTTTTTCTCTTAACCCTTTTCTAACCGGTTTCAAATGTGATTAATTGATTTTTCTGAATGGATTTAGATTAAAGACGTAGCTAATATGTCATGCGTTATGCTAAGACTTTTAAAAATCATCTTGTGCCACTGTTGCATACAATGAGTGATTAACATAAATTCCAAAGTTACAAATGATTGGCAGTTGATGTCAAATCAAATTTATGTACATAAATGGTCCATAAGCATTTTTTTTAAACTACTTGATGATCAATGAATCATTTGAAATTTTCTTCTTTTAATTTTCCTTAATAATTTTTCATTCAAAAATTTAACAGTATTATAAAATGATTTCTTATAAGATTCTTTTAAGATGTTAAAAATCTTATAGGTTCTCCTAAACGAAAATTTAAAAAAAAATGGCACTCTAGATAATTTTTGCAATAAATTCCATTTGATGAAAGCAATAATATTGTCTGTCTTTCACCCAAATTAGGAGTAAAATGCAAAACCCTTTAGCGGAAGTACGTGACTTAAATTACAAATAATTGTTAACAGTTTCCAAACAATATGATTCACTTTAACACCAACATACTGGGTTAGGGTGGTATCAATACTGGAAAAGCTACAATGGTTGTTTTCTCATTGTACGTGCTCTAGGCAAACATTGCACTTTAATAAGGCCTCAAAGAAATTCCTAAATGAAATCCACTAATTAGTTATATAACTTCTTTTGAGAGCCACAAACCCAACAAAGGAAAGCACAATTAAGACGTATTATTCTCTTTTGAAAATTGTAACATTTTCCTGAATGAAGAAAAAAAATAATATTGTTACGAGCGCCCCTTTTGGAGAGTGAGTAGCAAATCATCACGAAAGTTGCAGAACCGGATTGACGTACGGTTCATGAGAGCCAAGAGAAAAGAACACGAATCGAATAGAAAGAGTCTGCCTTGGTCTATCGTAACGCGCGCACGCGAGCAAAGTGAGTGAGCAAATATTCTACGTGAAGGGCGCAAGGACCTTCCGGAACTACCCTCAAGGAAGCTACGCATTGTGAGGAAACTCTACAGGCGTCTCCGGCACCTCCAGACGCCCCTCGACGCCACTTGCCCATCGAGAACTTCCACGTGGCCCTTGGTGCCTCAGCATGCCCACGTTCTAGCCCAACCGCTAACGCCCACGCTACTGATGTGCGCCCCATTATCGCCAGAGACCCGTGGGGCCCTGCCATTGGGGAATGTCTCCCCACCGAGGCCCTCAGGCCGCCTTCCCGGACAATCTCTGGCCGCCACGTGGAGTGCCTCCGGCCTCGTCGATGAAGACGTCCTTTTGGTGGCACTTTCGGCTTTCACCCTTCATCGGGTCACGCCTTATGCCATCCGAGGGAAGCAGGAGCTTCCCTTCCTCGTGAGAATTACCATTCACCCTTCCGGAAATGCCACACCGTAGTGATGACGACACAGTGCTCTCTCGCTCGCTCTTCAAGCGACGCGTTATTGAAATCGCCAACAATACACCGGGCGACAAACTTTATGTGCAATAGACGGAATAAATGTAATTGTGTACCGTGGAAAGTCAGTGTTCTTAATCTCCTTCGGTCTCCCTCTGGAAAACACCCCCAGCCGTTACACTGGTGTCAGGTGTGGGGTGCAAAAGACCGCTCGCCCAGAGGGACGATCTAAACAAGGAGATAAATGTTTCCGTCAAAGAAAAAGAGGGACTTAGGAAAGTTTATTTGGTGGCATAGTGTGGATTTGCTACTGTCAAAATGCAACATTGTGCTCCGCAAAATCTCGCTCGCATTATCTTCCGGATTCTGGACATTATTGCTGACCGGGACGGTCAGGACCAAGGGAGGGGTAGTGTTACGAGCGCCCCTTTTGGAGAGTGAGTAGCAAATCATCACGAAAGTTGCAGAACCGGATTGACGTACGGTTCATGAGAGCCAAGAGAAAAGAACACGAATCGAATAGAAAGAGTCTGCCTTGGTCTATCGTAACGCGCGCACGCGAGCAAAGTGAGTGAGCAAATATTCTACGTGAAGGGCGCAAGGACCTTCCGGAACTACCCTCAAGGAAGCTACGCATTGTGAGGAAACTCTACAGGCGTCTCCGGCACCTCCAGACGCCCCTCGACGCCACTTGCCCATCGAGAACTTCCACGTGGCCCTTGGTGCCTCAGCATGCCCACGTTCTAGCCCAACCGCTAACGCCCACGCTACTGATGTGCGCCCCATTATCGCCAGAGACCCGTGGGGCCCTGCCATTGGGGAATGTCTCCCCACCGAGGCCCTCAGGCCGCCTTCCCGGACAATCTCTGGCCGCCACGTGGAGTGCCTCCGGCCTCGTCGATGAAGACGTCCTTTTGGTGGCACTTTCGGCTTTCACCCTTCATCGGGTCACGCCTTATGCCATCCGAGGGAAGCAGGAGCTTCCCTTCCTCGTGAGAATTACCATTCACCCTTCCGGAAATGCCACACCGTAGTGATGACGACACAGTGCTCTCTCGCTCGCTCTTCAAGCGACGCGTTATTGAAATCGCCAACAATACACCGGGCGACAAACTTTATGTGCAATAGACGGAATAAATGTAATTGTGTACCGTGGAAAGTCAGTGTTCTTAATCTCCTTCGGTCTCCCTCTGGAAAACACCCCCAGCCGTTACAATATAGTTAAAGTGCTTTGTTATTTCTTGGAAGAATCAATTGGTTTCCGCAAGTATTTGCTATATACTCGGTGCAATTGTTATCTCTCGAAGGTATTTTCCAACTCGAGGAATGAAGGAGAAATTTTTCACCTTGAAATTCCCATCAAAGAATTGTACTATGGTGCTCTTTTTTACTCATAGTCTTGAAAGCAAAAGTGTGGGTGTCAAATGTGTTAACTCTTGCATTTTACTATCTAAATTTTTCACACACAATATTTCCTGTGATTTGCATGAAATAGGTAATATTCATGCTGTGTAACTTTTGTCCCGTAAATTGTCTCCATTTCGATGCAATCGTCGTAAAACATGATGACAAGATTGGAAACATCTTGCGAGCATTTTGAAAAGAATTGCTGCAAATTGTATTAAAGTTTTTTTTTTATTATAAAACACACATTAAAAGCTTGTTCAGTTGTGGATAGAAAAGGATTTCACAACTAATTAATGACCCCTTGGGTAAAAAATAAAGCCTAATGGGAGGCATTGTTGGAAATTAAGTTGAACATTTTCGCGATAGAAATCTACAAAATCAGTTGGACATCTTCGGGAATTTTCCCATGTCTGGTTGAATAATATTTTGTTGTGGAAGGAGGGGTATATGGGTTTTAATTTGAGGGTAAATAATTGTGTTTTGAGTGTAAATAATTGTTAAATGATGGAGGAAAATAAAGCAGGTTGAAAAAAAAAAACGCAAAGTACATCACGAGGATTACGCCATACAAGAAATACCTTATAAAGGAATATTGTATGTATGTATATACCTTACACTACATTATATATTTCACAATTAGTTAATATAGTAGAGCAATTGAGTTTATTTACTTTGAAACTTCCATTTAAAATTGTATGTATTTTATTTTAAAAACAGACAAGAATTCCAACCTGTATGTAAGAGCTTTTAACAATTTCAAACAAGTCCAAATTGATTAGAGTTTCAAGTGGCAACCTTAATTAATTATCCTGATGTTAATTTGATCATCAGCAAAAAATTTAGGTCAAAATACATCCTCATTCATAGATTTTTTTTGAATTTCTTTGGCATGTTTATGTCTATGCGGTCTATATGCAAAATATATTGAAATTTTTTAGATACATATACTAAACATGTTTTAATATATACTTCTCTTTTACAGTTTGAGTTTCCTTTCATTTTATGAGAGCCTCAAATCAATGTATAAAAATTAAGTTATGAATCATATTAATAGAATCCACTCTATGTCATAAATAGGAACTGAAAAGGCTAAAAAAAAACCATCTAATGGAAGATGATTGGTATACCTATAAAATAATAAGAAATGAAAAGTAAAACATATTTAGAATCTTTCAATTCTGGACCATTACATAAAGCGAAGATTGAGATGAAATTGTTAATCATATCTGAATGCCACTCACGAATATAAGTGTGTTGGGATTTCTTGAGGGTAAATCTTCAATAAAGTGCGGAACTTGTTATGAATGGATTCTCTTGGACATCAACTCTTACATTTAATTTCAATAACCCTGAGTTAGGGTCGAAATCAACCTTTCACATATCTAAAGGTCTTCGAGAGGCTTTTTTTCTGATTGGTAATTATTTTGCACACAAGTGATAAAAAAATCAATCATCTTGAAATCTTTTGATTAAAAGATACCCAACAGTTTGGTGAGTGCTATTAATTGCTTTGAAAACACGTACGACATGTCGCCTGAAGGTGAAACCAAAATTAGATCTTTTTCCTCTTCAAAAATTCCATCAACATTTCCTATAACTCTTGGTCTAATTGCTCTCCTCTCAAGAGTTGCTTTTCACAGCTATACGCGATGATTGTGCAAAATATCGCGATCATTTGCTCATATTCATGGCATTTTAGTTGAATATTTTCATTTAAATTGCCATAACACTTTTTAAATTCCATTCGCGTTAACCGCAGGATTTCTTGAGGCGTTTTTCGCACTCTTTTTTTCTTAAAAATCTTAAAAGTTTTGAGAGCGAGACGAGTGTCTCTAGAGAAGTGCAACACCTAAATACGGACGAGTCATCCAGCAACCGGTATAAAATTAAATTTTGAAATACCATAACATTAATTTACCCAATACGAAACTTGATCAAGAGGCACACCAAGAGGTTGCAAATGCGAAGATAAAAAAAAGACGCGTTGAAGTACTTGGAAGAAAAATTATAATGAAAATGAATACATATGTATATATACATCAGAAAATCATTAAAGAAGACGCGAGAGTTTAAAGGTTACATAATACAAAAAATGTCTTCATATGCAAATAATTTATCTGCATTCCAAAGAAAATTATTTAAAAGTAAAATAACTTTACAAACAATTTCTTTGCTTCTAATAGCTCTAAAAACTCTGTAGATATTGAATGATGGGATTTTTGTGTTATTTTCATTTTATAGCTTTAAAGGTTGCAGAAAAATAATTTGCTAAATTATTTTTAACTAAAGCATAGAATAATAATAATAATAATAATTTATTTCACCCTTTTACAGACTAGTGTTTTAGGGATTAAAGCATAGAATCTTATCGATGGCTTTTAAACAAGCTAGATATAGAAAGTTTTCAAGGAATCAAGTCAAAATATTTTTCTCTCTAAATTAAAACCAAGTAGCGAGCTCATGAAGAATTACTAAAAAGAGCTTGTGCCTCTTCTTAAAAGCTGTATGCACCAGAGATAGACGTTGTCTTCTACTGTCATATGATACATTTGAATGGTGACGAGTACCATAAACTGAATAAATTGCTTTAATTGCACAGATTGCATATTAATAGTAGAAATTAAATCTTTTTTTTTTTGTTATGATATTCCCAGAGAGCACTGTCCATCCAACATTTTAATACCATACCTTTAATATCAATGTCTCAATGTTATTGTGATGTTGTTTTTGAGTGAAAAGCAAAGAAAAAATAAATATAAAATATGTGTATCACTGGATAATTGGCTCATTGAGAAATTGCTGAGTGCGAAAAGGCAGTGAACCACCCACAAGACTGATTGCATGATGGAGGGGCGAAAAAGCGAATAGAGAGAGAAAGAAATTGCTTGAATTGCTGAAAGTCAGTCGAGAGTGGAGGAGAAGGTCGTTACTTGGTCTTGGATATAAACAATCCACTAGCAACAGAACCACTCACCAACTCACTTTTACACCTTTTTAATTTAAATTTTGCCCCGGTTGACATACAAGAAGTGGAACTTGCGGATATCTTGCACCCCCTACTCTATGCCTGATAGCATATAACTTCCTACCGAAATTAATGTGATTTCCACCGCGCGCAAAACACTTTGCAAAATGATTTTTATTGAATTTGCACACTTCATTTCATGTTTTTAACGTGCTTTTATTCGCTTTACCTTGCTTCTTTCTTATACGTATGATTTTTCTTTTTCTCAGCTTTCGCTTTCACTGAGGAATTTTTCACATTATGCTCAGTGTATAGAGGGAATGATTAAAGATTTTTCATTTGTGGAACAGAGCAAAGTCTCATGTCTTCTTCGCGTCAACTTTTCATGTGCATGGACTTAAGGAAAAAGTGTATGTGGTAGAAGAGAGATTTCTTACACAGAAAGCTCAACAAAGCATGAAGACAATTGTTTACTTAGAGGGTATTATATAAAAATATTTTTTTATGTGCTTGCAATTAATCAAATTTTCCAGTGAAATAATATAAAATTTACTTCACTCATTTTTTCTACTTCTAACCATTTATTCAGTGTCCTCGACATTTAATCTTATACTTTTTATTCAACTCTTTTCTAGTTTTGCCTGCTTTTTTTTCTCACCGACATCATACTCGTTGGAATGTCACACACTTCACGGCAAAAATCTTCTCCTAAAGATGAAACACATTTGGTATTTATGAATTAATTTAAATACCTACACTAAAAGTGTGAGACTTCCGTGGTCGTTTCCACTCGATCGTACACACAAAACAAATTATATCTCCACATTTTTGAAATTTGCTTTTTTTGCATTTTTATGTGTGTGATCTTTTGTGTCTTTATATTTTAAGTACACTCTCAGAGGCCTCAGAGGAGAAATAGCTTAATTCCTTCATTTGGTATTCTCTCCTCTTTTTATTAACTCTAAATTTTGGGTGGAAAAAGTGCAATTTCTTTTCCATTTTATTTTGCTTTATCTCCAAAAGAAATTTATTTTCTCACTCGATCATCTTTGGAGATTCAGAGCGATAAAATGAACTTGAAAATTTCTTCTGCAAAATGCTAAAGATCGGAAAACTTTTACACAACAATGAGAGAAACATACAATTAAATCATTAACGATCAATACATGATCACACACGATCACGCTAATTTCTTTTTACAATGCATTAAACACCTCTCAATTTGGCAAGAAAAATAATTATTTTCAAATTAACTGATAAATATCGGCCGAAGAAAGTGAAATTGCTCGTCTGTTATTTAGTTAGTGGTATTGTTATTGACCGTGATCCCCTCTCGCTCTCGATCAATTTTCCATCATCCATGAGATTTGAATTTTTTTTCGAGCTTCAAGTTTCATCCACGATTTTCACGCACGTTTTCTGAATTAATTAGAGACCACAGGTGGATATGGCATGTAGAAATTGGATAGAAAAAAAGCAGGAAATGATTGTTACATATATTGGTTCACTCTATTATGATGGCTATTTAATTGCTTGTATGCTCTCAATATTCATGAAATTATGTAATTTAATTAAAATTACAAATTATGTTTACCATAAATTGCAAGCCTATATTGTCAAATTTCTCTTTATGGAGAAAACTCTTGTCTCTTCCATCTTGGACATCGTTTTATTTAATGAAGATCATATGACTAAAGGCTAGGTGAACAAATTGCTGGTCGTTTTCCTTGTTCACGGTAATGTCTGCAATTTTGTACCACAGGGCGATCACGATGTATTTTCAAAGTGATCTTCGTGTGTGTTGTAGCGTGATCTAGATTGTCTTCTAGATCTTGACGAAGAGAGAAAGATCATTGGTGGAATGTGGCATTTGCTATTGAAGAAACACGCCTTAGTCTTGAACGCGATTGAGCAGAGTCTGGCGCATGATCATTCATCGATCACTAAATGAACTGTTTAACAATCTTGCGATCTCTAACACGATCGTTATATGCAAAAATATATCTCTCTATATGAAGTTATGCAAAATTTGCTTCTTCTGAGATTCAATTTAAAATCTCGTGATCATGAAAATTTGGTTATACCTTAATTCAATCCATTTGCGATCAAAGTGATGCAGATCACGTCATTTGGTCCCAATTCCCATCGTGTTTACGTGAATGTGCCGCGGCAGGTAAATCAAATTCTTCATTGTACAACACAATAAATTATCTAACAAGTAATTCTACGGTGCAAGAGCACAAGGTACATGGTAGAGACAGTAGGAGGAAAAAGAATTGATATATCTGTGTTTGTGATAAATCTCTAATGGCACGCAACATTATGAGTACTCCAACTTCATTTCAAATGGCAAACACTCTGCGGCAAGACAGTGGGTAATTTTCTTGCATACTTGTGCGAATCTAGAGCAGAAAAGCAGCATTGTTGGTGGGATTATTTCACTTTACATGCGTCTCCTGGAGTCTCGTCGACATTTAACACATGGGAGAGCAACAAACTGACGTGCTTCTGGGTATTTTGGAGTAAAAAACATTACTATATGTACCTACCAATCATTTCTCTTTCCCTTGTCAATCAGCACCCATTTAAATTTTATTTAACTAATGCAATTTCCCCCGCACAACGCTCTTCAATGTGTTGACTTTTAACTGGTTGAAAATTTCCCACTTTTCTCCTCATCACGTATACAATAACTCAATTTATTCCCACTAAATTCATTCATACAATTAAGATATTACTTTGATACTGGTATGTTCCTTAAGTTTCTTTTTGCTTTAGGAACAAGCCATGTTGCTTTGAGTTTGATTTTTTTTCGCTTGAAATGCAAGATATTTTTTCTAGTATAATTTGAATAAAATTAATATGTCGAAGGTATAATAAATAATAGACTCTTAAGATTCCAAAAAATAATCTTAAAATATTTCATTAAAAAAAAAAGAATAACAAAAACAATATTTATATGAACTCGAGTACTTTTTGAACAATGCAATACATTCTGTAAAAATAAAAATACAGAGAAGTGGGAAATGTTAAGCATATAGTAGCAGAAAAAAGTAGAAAATTGCTTTTAGTTCCCCATTCATGTACATTCTCAAAATATCTTTATAGGTAAAAAAAATACACCTACTCATTATATTGAATAATATTACATAATAGCACAATTTGTATTTAATTAGATTCTTTGTTTTTTTTACGTCCCTCGTCTTCCCAATTTGTCAGCGTACTTTTATATGCGCCTTTTCATTAATGGATCTCTTGCTTGTGGCTTTTTGATTGAAAGCTTCGCAGAGTGTGTGACAAAATGCCTTGAAGTCGTTTTTGGCTTCTGTGAGATATTTTAAATGAGGGGAAGATTCCTATCTCTTATACGTTCTTTGACGTCTTTCAATTTGCAACCACCTTCTATACGTCTTTAATTATTCCATACTCATGGGAGAATTTTTCAAGGCTTCAATTTCCGTCTATTTAATCCTCAAGCTCCTGCATTGGAGAACAGAAAAAAGAGAACAAGCATAAAGATCGGAAAATCTCCCTGTTATATAGAAAGAGACAATGTTAATGAAAACCAAAGTTCCATCGTACGAGCAGATCACACGATGTGAGGGAAGAGCGATAAAAAAGCATATTCTCATACGCTTCAGGGTAATCATCGAATTTATTTATGCTAATAATGAAATAAAACTAAAAACCTATAAATGATATAATCTCCATCCATCCTTCTCCAACTCGCACGGAGATGGTTGATCTTTCACATGTGTGGTAAAGACACTTTCACTTCTCTCTTGGTGCTTTTTACAAGAGCAACACTCGGAAAACCAGCAGCCGCGTGCAGACTTTTTGGATGATGGTAACTTTTATTCGATGTCACACACCATCCCATAAGTGAGTGCAGTGCAGAGGCTACAATCAGGCTAGGCTACCATATAGCCACTTATATGTAGGAAAAATTACATCTATAGACCGTACAATGCCTCACAAGAGAGCTATCGCGCGCCTGATATGTATTTTGCCTTTTGATGGAGTGATATTATGTAAAAACAACTCTCATGTCTCAACCCAATATAATTTAATCACAAACTAACCATCCAATTGATAAGTCGCTGCCGCTCTATCGATCACACAAGAAGATTATGCTCAAAACCAAATGTGGGTAAATCACTCTCTCAAAGACGATCTCAAGGAAAGGAATTTAACCGTTTTTGTATGGGAAAAAACTCCTTATTCGAGGGAAAGAGGTACAAATAGAACGTAATAGATTAAAAAAAAATTACCAGACTTTTAATTTTTAATAACTATTGTAAAAGCCGCTGCAAAGATTTGCCTGAAAATGCAAATAATTTTTGTCTTCAATGTTCTTTTGCATCACTTAGCAGGGACAAATGTGTCATCTTTTTTTACAAAAGTAAAAGACAAAAATAAAATTAAGTTATTTTAAAAACCCTACAATCTTTTCGTGTCTTCTCTAAATTCCATTTAACGTAATCTGTTGTTTCATTGTCAAGAGAACCGCAAGATGCTGAAAGAAGTAGTAAAATGTTTTCCCAAGACTGTAAAACAGATACATTTAGTGAAATAAACTGATTGTTTGAAGATTAAAATTAATCCATATATAGGATTTTATCTAAAACCATTATACAACTAATTATTGTACGTTTAATCTTCATTTTATCTTTGTAGTAAAGGAAAACGCTATGAAATAAATCTTTATAAGTTGTGGTAAATATCTTCAAATTCCATAAGAAAAAAAAAAGATTAAATAAATTCAAAAATTTTGTTTTTTAAGCTTTAGTTTTTTTTTCGAGTTTTGTAAAAATTGCATCATCTTTGTCACTATTTTGGTCTCATTCAAACTATTTTAAGCAGCTGAGGAGACAATTAGCATAACTATTCTCCGATAAAGACCACAAATTCTGAATAATTCATTAATCTCATCATCTATAAGATATTATATCATCAAAGAAAATAGGCAAATTTTCTTACCAGAATCTGCGAAAAATTTCCAAGAAGCATTAACAACTGGTTTTTACGAAAGCTCTTACAAGCTTTACAAGTGAGACTAGAAAATAGGCAGCTTTTTTTACCTTCAACTTTTCAATTTAAAATTAATTCATTTTTAATTCATTGACAAATCAATATTGATTTTCTCACTTGGATGGTGTGGTTAAAGAAACTTTGCTGAACAAATTAGACTTTTTTTAAAATAATAATTTATTGAATTTTCACAGAAAATCGGTGGAGTTTTTTTGCTTCTACTCTACTCTCAATGACTTTGTGTCACTTCTCGTGCAATTCTCTTCCTGATTAATGATTTTTACGAGGATATCAATGGCACTATTGCGCTATAAAAAATGATTAATGTGTTTTATCGTGGCGAAAACTATGATTTTTTCTTGTTCCACTGAGCTCAATTAATGTCTAATATTTTTTTTATGAATTACCAAAAGCTTTCAGTCAGGAGAATTTTATTTGGGACAAATGGATTTGCAATTCAATATATCACATGCTGTTGCATTGAATTCCCAATATCGTCGCATCCCTGCTCAAAAAAAGTAAACGATATATGGGGTTAATTGGAATGTTTCCAAAGCAAAAATTGCAACAAAATTCATGTGAAATGGTAGAGGAAAATTTGATAATTGATACAAAATGGTTTATATACATATAGGAGTTGGGGGGTATTGGAGAAGATCGAATAAATCTCACGATTTCATTATTAAAATGATGGAGGGATTCATCTCGCACGATTATATTCATTGGAGCGCAAATATCTAACGCTGGGAGTCCATTTTAATAATAACATTAATTTGCGCACAGAGAGTACCATTTTATCCATTTTATGTTAATGAGTTTCATGAGGGTGCACGCGCTGTGGGTGGTAGGTTTTTGGGTGGGAAAAGCTCTTCTATATGCCACAAAATAGAGAGATAGTGTAGCTTCGCAGCCTGGTGCATTTTATTGCCCTGCAGTAGTAATTCTCAAACAGAAAGCGCACCACACAGATGTGAAATTTATTAGTTCACAATTGTTGTCTTTGACGCAATTAAAGCAATTGATGCACCTTTGAGTACTTGGTAGAGAGACAAAGAGCTTTTATCCTACCTTGAGGCACTTTGCATTTAATTTTGTAGACTAAATATTTAGTAAAAAAAAACGAGCATACATTTTAAAATTTAAATCAGATTTATCTTTCGGATTATAAATTATGTGGCAATGAATATCATCTTTTAATTTGTTAAGCTTTTGTCTACAAAATTGATTTAGTGAGGAATATTTGGCATTTAATAATCGAAGGGCATCATTTTGTCAGATTTGTATTAATGCTCTTCAAAGCAATAAATCCTAATAATTTCTTAAAATGCATGAAACATATTAATGACGAAAAAAAATTATTTATGGTCATCTCCTTGATTAAAAATTGGCATAAATCTTTTTTTTTTTTTTTAACAATATACTCTATTATAAATTGGAAATATTATGGAAAGAAGTTTAGATTTATTTACGAGGAATGTATGAAAATTTTCATGGTTCTTCTGTAAGTAATTTTCTCAACATTTTGGTAGAACATTCATCCGACATACAATTTTATGCAATGTTCGTTCGTAGTTCCCAATATTAGAGAAATTCCCCTCAAAATTTTCTGACTAACACAATGGTTTTCTCCACCTTGTGATTAATTAAAAATTCAGAAAAGATTCATCATGGAGTCAATCAATCATGACCATCTCGAGTGGCCCACGAGAGTGTGAATTCTTGTGGATTTGTAAAATCCCACCTTCAAGCGCACGCAATTTTCGAGACATTTGCCTTGAGAAAAATTCTTGATCAGCAAACAAGAGTTGTAAGATATTTATGAAGTCATTGAAGACAAAATTGATTGCAATTATGTGTCATTTTGTTGGTAAGTAAGTTTCTATTCAACGTCACAGTGTTGTAGATTTTCTGCAACATAACACCCAATGATTGGGTACACGTGAGTTTCTTTAATGAAAATATATATTCTTGTGAAATTGACTTTATGTACAACTTATTATAAATAATATGAAGATGTGCTAGATAAATATCAAGTGTACAAGAGTTAAGCGCGAGTATATGATAATTTATACACATTTTTCCGTTTTCACCGCATAAATATAATGCTGCTGGATGATGTAAAGAAGCATCAATATGAGAGTAAAGACGACTTTGGCACTTCTATGGGGAATCTCTTGTGTGTGATTTTTTTTTTCACACAGAAGAAAATATTTTCCCTCTCTCTTTAAAATCAAGGAATTTTCAAAACGAAGATTCACCTCTGTTTTAACACCTCTCGCGGTTAATTACATAGGGTTTTAAACCTACAAGTTGAGGTTACAATTAAGCAAAAAAAAGTGAGAAATACACCAAAGTGCGCACGCTTGATGAATTAATTTTCAATCTATTCTTTCATTTGGATTCCCCACTCTGGCTCAGCGATAGAGCTTTTTGAAATGTTATAAAAAATATACTCTGTGGGTTTTAGCTGTTTTTCTTTGACTACGTACATACATATAGTTACTTTATTGTTCTCCCTCCCATTGATTGTCTCAATTCGAAGTCTTATGCTGGAGCCGACAAGAAAAGATTCCTCACAGAGACACAATCATTTCAAGCACTGTTGTAATGTACTTTGCATACAAAATTAAATGTTGCACGTTCTTACCATTGGCACCATCAAAGAAATATCCATTGTTTAGACTTTTCAAAAAAAAATCCTCTTAAAACTTATTTCTGGACAGAAAAGTTTTTTTTTTGTAGTAATTTGTCAAATTTATTTCTTGAGAAAGAATACAGTACCATTAAAAAAAATAGAGCCATATAGAAATTAAAGAGTAAAAAGTATAAAATATGAATTAAAGTTTTTTTTTTACAAATTGGACTAATAGATTTTTCTAAATAAAAAAAATTAAAAGTATTATTTCTTTAAAAAAAAAAGCCCCTTCATTCAATGAGTTATATTCTGCGACCAAGAAATCCTTGAAATTGGTGAAATTTCACTACAAATTCTTGAATTTTCAAAGATTTCTTGGTCCCGTAATAAATTATGAGAGCTTTTCATTGTCACGAGAATTTAATGCCACAACCCTTCTTCGACATACTGTATTCAATTTCACTGTCCATCACATTCAAAATTTTACTTGCATTTTACAAATAAAAATTCCTACAGGAACATCTCAAATGTTTCAACGTAAAAATCCAAAATTAGATATTCAAGTCAACACACAAAGTCCCATTCTTTGCATGCGAGAAAGCCACACGTGAAGCACAAAAGAAAGGCAAAAGTGAGACTAATTGAGTAAATTTGTCAGTGGATCATCAATGAAAATATCTTCGGTCTAATTGAATTGTAGCTTTAATCGCACTTAAAATGATCATCACACACGAATAGACATATTTTGATATAAATCCACTTTCGCAGGCATTCAAGTTTCACTGCGCCAACACCCATATTATATTATTCCAATATGTTTAGTGCATATTTTTTCGTGCCAATGCATAGTGAAGAAAAATTCACAATCAATTTCAATGTTGAGGCTCCTCTTACAGAGGTGGTATAAAGCAAAAAGCCACAGAGCAATTTGCATTCACAGACACCGCAAATTGAGCCCACGAAAAAAAGAAGATGAAGTTCGATGGTCTTTTTGAAGAAAATGGCAATAAGAGCAATAAGATATTATGATTGAAAATATTTCTGTATACATATCTCGTTTCTTTCATGCTATATTATGCTCTTGGATTCTGCAAATTAATCGAGCACTCTTTTTTGTCCATGCTCTTGGTTTCTTTGGTTGGACTGATTTAAAGAGCATTTTCAAGACTCTATTCGCACATACGATGCATATTATGTATATAGTATTGAGAGTTGTCCCCCTTGAAAAACCCTCCAATTCGCAATCTCTTTCACATCCAACATTTGACGTCAGCCTCAAGGACTCGCGGTAGCTTAGAGAGTTATATTATTTATTTTTTTTTATGATAAAAAGAATCTACATTTTGCTTGTTTTACTTCTCGCACATTTACTGGGACATCAAGAGAAACTCATACATATTGCAGATT
This sequence comes from Lutzomyia longipalpis, assembly GCF_024334085.1. Lineage (NCBI taxonomy): Eukaryota > Metazoa > Arthropoda > Insecta > Diptera > Psychodidae > Lutzomyia > Lutzomyia longipalpis. The sequence goes on from NC_074708.1 coordinate 29,469,313, forward strand.
TCTGCGTTACTTTTACCTCATCGCAGATTTCCAATTGCGCTGTTAATTCTTCGCTATCTACACACTTTTGCATACAAGCTTTTTCGAACACTTTCCTACACACAACCATTTTTCATTATTATTCTTCATGTTAAAGTTATTGCACCACATTAATCACTAATTTGCTCCATGGTGTCAAAGAAGTCCTCACTAAATTGCTGTTAGCTCATTATGATCGCACTAAATCAAACTGGGAATGAGATGTTTTCTTTAACTAATGAGAGGAATATGTATTGTACATTCATTTTGATTTATTGATGTCACAGAGATCAGTGCAAAAGCCTCCATATATAGGTGTGACATAAAATCAGTTTATAAAAAAAGGGAAATTTTTAGTGTCTCTAAAATTTCAATCTCTCAAAATTGGGGTAACGCGAACACTTTACGGATGGGTCACTAAAAAAATGAGAGGCATTTCAAATAGGTTTCGAAATAAAACTATTAAGCAATTAAATAGATAAATGGTCCTATTGATTGAATTTATAGATTTGTGAGGCAATTTAAGCTAAATATTTAGTAGTGCGCAAGCAATTACATAAAGAGTTTAGGGATATTCTGTAAACTTTATATCTTGTTCTGTATAATGGACGTTGAATTTAGTGCATAAATTTTTGATTTTTATCAAATTGATGTTAAACGATTATACTTAAAAAAAATTAAATCTTTTTTATTAATTTTTAATTTTTAATCAATTTTATAGTTAATATTAAGATTTGAGCTTTTGGAAAGAGAGTTATATATGTATATTTAAAAGCTCTCTACTTAAAGCTCTCAAACGCTTTCTTTATTTTTCTAATATTTCCAATATTGCATTTAACAAAAAACAATAAAATATAGTAAATTTTACAATAAATTTTGATAAATGATTCGTACTACGAACAATCCATATATAATTTAGTTCGTCATTCGAGGCAGAAATATATTTTTTTTTACTAGTTTTCATTAATTGAGAATTTTGGACATTTATTTTGTGATTCATGTTCCTTTTAAAAGTTCCATGCAAACCCTGAAGAGCAGAAAAATGCCAATCCAAATCACTGAACTTGTTCATCATCCTCCTGAGGCATGTTGCAGCACACAAAAGAAGGGCGCCAAATTGATTGGCTTGTTTTTTTGGGTGACTCGCCACGAAATTATATAAGAAAACTGGCTTTATGGAGACACGAAGAAAAATAAAACAAGAAATTCGTGACGAGGGCGCGAGTCTGGTGGAGCACAAGATTTGCAAAGAAGGTAGGAAAAAAGCAATATTTATTGGGGGGCACTTACCGGAAACATTGTGGATGAAATGTTTGTCACCCAGAGAAAAGAATGAAAATCTCACGGTCGGAATTCCAGAAAAAAAAGTACCACACAAATGGTTGAATGAATTTCAGGAAGTTGCAGAAATGAAATTCAAAACTTATGCATTTTCACTAATCTTTCCACACCTTTTCAGTTGCTTGTTTCTTTCATGAATTATTTTATCTCGAGAGTTTCACCAGTAGTGTGTGTTGGAGCTTTCTTCACTCTATATATTTTTTTGTGCGTGTGATACTCGAAAAAATCCGTGGTGCAATAAAATCCCTCCTGGACGCACTAATGACTCGTTTTTTTTCTTGTGAAAATCACAAGAAACTCATCCAAAAAAAAATTACTATTGGCACAATCTCGTCACGCTACACTTAATTTTGATTGTCGAAATAATTTAATTTTATTTAATAAAAAAAAGAAGAGTTTCTTTTCTTTAAAAGAATTTTAAATGGAAAACAAGAACACTTTCAATTGATGCTGGGAATGTCTTTCACTTTCAGAGAACACCTCTGAAGTTTATCTTCTGGGAGTGCGCGAATGAGATGTTGTAGCAACAGCAGCGGACACACCAGAGTGAATGGCTGGGAATTGCAGAGGCTGTGGTAATATGTGCCTCTTGCGAATTAGACCCAAATGAAATCTCTCAGCTCTTTTACAGGTGGTGGAAATGCACGTCTTTCTGCGAGAACACTTGCCGGTAAACTGAAATCCAACTGCCGAGGAGAGTTGGTTTGGTGGTTTGGTGGATGGCTGATGGTGAGAGAGTACATACGGAACGGACTCACTTCTCTCTTTATCCATATAACGAGGTAAATTGTTGCTTCACTCCATTTTTCCTCGTCGCCCCGTTTCGCGCAAATTTTGGTTTTTTTTTTTAATTTGGCGCCCTAAATGTAGTTCCAAAAGCAACCACTGGCAATTTAGGGCACTGTTGGTTAAGGAGAAAATGTGACGGATGCATTGCATCGCTATCCGTCCCCCTCACACATTCAATTTTTCGCAATTTTCTCGCGTTTTCCGCCGAATTTTCCATCGAAATTGTGTTTTTTGTGACCAGGAAAACAATTTTGAATTTTTGGCATCAAAAATTCTGAAAGTTCGCGAAAATCCATTTCTGGGAAAAGAGAGTCGTGTAAAATCCCCAACCGTCAAAATTTCCGCGGGCCCCAAATTCCGCACAGAGAGGCTCTCCGTAGGCTCTGGAGCCTCCAGAAGTACTCCAGGAGTTCCAAAATTGCGTTTCACGCCAAAAAAAACTGGCGGAAAAACAAGGAAAATCGCATTTTTGGAAAAACAAAAAAAAGTTCGTTAAAGTTCAAATGATTTTTCCGCAGCCGCCAAATGCTTTCGGCGTAGTATTCCAAATTTTGTGAAGATAAAAAAAATCCTACGAATTTCGCGCCCAACCTCCCCTAAAAGCTCTTCTCCGTTATTTTTAAACTTCGTTTATTTTCGTTTCATAAACGAATCACTTCGCTGCCATGGAAACGCCCGCTAAAACATAAACAAAATCTCTCTTGCCACTTTTGTGATATTTTTCCGGTTAAAAATTAAAGAATCTCGTAAAAAACAGCAGGAATAATTTGTAAAATGAACACCACATTCACGTCTTTCTTCAAAATAGATGGACTTCCCATCCTACCTCCTCTGGTATGTTATTTATTCCATTCTTCATAAGTTTTCTTACTTTATAACCTCACAAATATTAATTTTCTAAATTATTTTTGGATTTTTTATGCCTTCCGGAAAGATGACGGAAGCTGTGAGGATGGAAATGAGGCAGTATAGAAGCCAGGCAATTAAATTGGAGGAGCGCTTGAAGCACATGAAGGAGCTGGAAAGAGGTAATAGTAACACAAGTGTCTTGGAGGTAACTCAAGAAAATCCGGATGATGCCTTAGGGTACGTTACCTGCAAATCTTTTGGATCAATATCAGATTGTGTGCCTGAAGTGGAGGCTGTGTCCAATGATAGAGAATCTCCGTGGTTTGTTCCTGCATCTGAGGACAGAAAGACAAGTAGAGGATCTGATGATCTCGTTCTTGAGGAGCTGGCATCAAATCTATCAATTTCTGAACGATCAATTCCACTAGAGGAAGTTAACGGTATTGCAAAAAGTGCCTCAGAAATTCTCAAGTTACTCCCGGAAAATAATGAGCAGGAAGAAATGCCTTTACCACGGCTGGTGAGATCAAATTCATACACTTTGGATGGTCCAAGTCCGCACCTTGTTGACTTGTTGAAACCACCAACTGTGAAATCGCTTCCTAATAGAGTTCCTCCTACCAAAAGTCCCGTTGATTTGAGGAAGGTAAAGAGCAAAGTGGACTCTCGGCTGGTGTTTTCCAAATCCAAGAAACTCGCACCAAAAATTGGAAGTAGAAAACTTTCTGGAAGCACTTCTTGCACACAAAATTGCAAATATCCACGATCTTCTTCTGCTTTGGGAAAAATGAAGTCTTTAAAAGGAGCTAAGAAGGTGGGACAGAAGATAAAACCCAAAGATGATGTCAAAACTGTTTCTCCGGAACAAGCAAAGAAACCCCCGGAAACATCTATTCCTCAAAATCAAACCGATATATCGGAATTTCTCTCAAAGATTGAAGCAGAACACAAAGTCCGGATGCAAGAATTATTGGAAATTCAACTTGAAGAACAAAGAAAACTCCGTGAGAACTTCAATGAACAGCAAAAACTTCTTGTTGAGTCGCTGAGGAAAACATTCCCGGAAGTTGCAACGCCACAGGATTCTAATGGGAATGACACCACAGCCACAAGTTTAACTCTCGATGGTGGTGACAGTGAGTGGACAAATGGGGATTGCGAGAGCCTTCCGATGTTGAGTACAAGAGCCCCGAAAAGTCAACGAAACTCCTTAGATCACGTCACGCAGATCTTCCTGAAGCAGCATCTCACTCAAGTGCGTCAGGAGGTTGATCCTCTTTCGCCACGGAGTGCAAAAGCCGCTTCGGTGATCAACGCGCACGTCCGAGGCTACCTAGTGAGGCGCCTATTGCGCACAGAAGCTGTCCAGCAAATCATTCAGACATTCCACGATACACGTCTTTTTCTCATTGAGCTCCATCGGGATTCACAGAATAAAAATTCCAATCCCACCGATATTGAGCTCAAGAGGAGACTTCTGCAGCAGGTGAGAGAAACTTCAGGAACAAAGACCTTCAGTAGAGAAAGTCTTCAATATTTTTTCATTTTGTTCTCATTGCAGTTGAGTTCCTCACTTGGATCCCTCCATGGAGTTTTCTTCCAGCTGCCGGTTAGCGAGAGAATGGATATCATTGCAAAGGATCGTGAGAATCTCCGTTTGCGCCTTCAACGAGCCACTGAGCGTCGCTTCCTGGATTCCCGGAAGAGTCAGCAGCAAATGAGTAAAATGAAGATCGTCACGTTGTAAGTGTTGCCTTTTAGATCACGTATTTCCTCCCCGTTTCTCATTTACATAAATATTTTGCTCTCTTAATTTCAATCCCCCCTCTAGATTTTCCATTGAAATTCCATAAAAATTTGAATGAAATTGTTATTTAATAATAAATTTGGGGAATTATTTTTCACACCAAATACATAATGAATCTGAATAATTAATTGCAAGCTGGACGAAGGGCTTTCAGCTCCTCAATGGTGTATTTGAAGATCTTTGCGGCGTTGTTCATCCCGGAAGCTTTTGTTGCTGCGTTGACGGTTTTCTTGGCCAGGTAGTCGCTCGTGGGGTCCTTTAGGATACTCCTTGCAGCCATATCAAGGGAAGGTAGCGGCTTTGGCTGCCATATCTTCTGGTTGACCTCATCTTGAGCGATGTTCACGATGCCCTGCCCAAGGAGTCTTCGTCGGCGATCCTCAGAAATCTGCATTGCTTTAAGAGCCTTCTGTCGCTGCTTCTCTTGTTGAATCCTCATTGCCCTCTCTTCCTCAGCAATTCGTTTCATTGTTTCTGCATCAAATACCATCTTATGGGGCTGCTGAAATTCCTTCCAGTTAGTTACATCTCGGAGTCGTGATCGTGGAGTATTCCGTGGTGAAGGCAAAACGAATGGTGTTTGAAGGAAGGAATCATCATGGTATCTCCCAACTCCCTTTGTAGGCTTGTCGAGATATACAAAATTTGTTGAGACAGGGTTTTTTCGTCCATTGGGCAGCATCTTTCTCTTTTTGAGATCCTCGAGTTAATCCTATCACCACGAACACGAAATGAAGGCGAAAAAAAAACAAAATCAAATTATTCAGATAACTCGATTTATATTTATAAAAAAATCAAACAAATGGTTCCTGATGAGAGAATTTCGAGATATTTTCTCTCTTATTCTTCTTCAGAGCTGCAATCAACTTGTTTGAGGATGAAATCTGTAAAAAAAAACAATCTCTTACTACATTTCTAGTAGAACAGAGAATATCATGAAACTCACTATCATAACCATCTTCATCCTTGTAACACTCCCGAATGGTTTTCTTCTTTTTTTCTTTATATGGTCTTGGAGGAGTTTTCTCCTTGACTTCCTCATTCTCCAGAACGACATTCTGCCCCTCATTGTCCTTCTCTTCATCCTCCTCCTGATCTATACGCTCTTCTTCACTCTCGCTTGTGTCATCATCGACAATTTGAAGAATTCTCGAAGTTCCCGCCTTCACTTTGGGCTTTGCTTTCTTCGACATCTTCATCTTCTTCTGAGGCTTTGGTGAGGACTTTTTCACCTGCTGCGGAGACTTTTCCTCAGACAAAGGCCGTTTTTTTGCCACCTCAGGATTTTTCTCAGGTTCACTCTTTTCCAAAGTCTTTTCCTCCTTTACCTGTGCAGGAGGGGCAGCAGGTTTTGCGACCTTAGTGAAGAATGAAGTAATCATCTTATTTCCAGCCGGAGCAGCCTTCCCCTTTTTCCCATCAGTCTTCTTCTCGGCCACTTTAGGTGGAGCTTTTCCTTTTGCCGGTGATACTGTAGTATCTTTGTCGCTTCCTGACTCGGATTTGACTTCCTTCTTAACTTCCGGGCTTTTTTCAACTTTTGGGGGTGGCTCCTGTGTCTCCTTGGGCTTCTCTTTTGGTTTCTCACTAAAGAATTTCGACACGAGTGTTTCCTTAGATGGTGCTTTCTTGGTAGGAATCTCAGGAGCTTCCTTCTTCTCTTTCTTGACATCCTTTGCTTCTACTTCTGAAGCAATGGAAACCACTGAGATTGCTCCCACATCCCTCAACTCTGGGGTTAAATGTATCCGTTTGTAGGTTGAATTTGATGGACGGTAGGATGAATTTAGTACTCCCTCGTGCTTCTTTTCAACGCTAAAGAGGAAGCTTGTTGTTCCCTTCTTGTCTAATTTCTCAAAATTCTTCTCGCTGACTATCCGGATGAAACCATTCCCATTGGCATCCAAGCCCTCCACTAAGTACTCCCGCGTAATTTCCTCTTGCCACACCTTTATCCATTCTTCGAGCTTTTGGGAGCACGAAGGTAGAGGAAGACTCAGCTTCCCTGACAATTCTATCACATTCACCTGGAATTTCGGGACATTGAGAAAGACTTTGAGGTTGGGGATGAGAAGAGAATGAGGAATTTTAGCTCACCTTTGCATTGTTCACCAAGACATCCAGTGTGAGGGAATTCTTTACTTCCTCCTCCATCGAATGAGATCTCTGAGATTGAAGGAAAAACAAGAAAATCCAGAGAAAATTGACTTTTTGGCGGGAAAGTGGGAAAACGAAGCAGTCAGGATGGGAAAAGCCAAACAAAGTAGTCTACCTTCAGGGGTATCAGTCCCAAAAAATCGCAGTGGTGGCTTTTGGAACTACATTTAGGGCGCCAAAGTCAAAAAATTGGCAAAAAATGAGAAAATGAATATCGTTGGTGTACCAAATTTCTACGCATAGGTGAACAGGAACGAATTCCTTTATTTATTATTATTTCCATATAACCGTAACATTAGCATCCGTGTCAATTTCCTCCTCAATCTTAGACGGGGAGAGTCCCGTGATGGAACAAATCTCATCCAAACTATGCAATCCAGTGTATAGCTTCTGTCTTCCAATTGGGAACTCAGGATGCCTTCCCGTGAAGACGGGGTATTTATTTATGCACCTAATCAGTTGATGGTCCAGCCCAAATGTCACCAGCTGCCGCTCGTCAATGTTGTTGTCGCGCGGACTGAGACGCTGACACAGCGTCCGAAGTGTAACACCGTGAGTCATGAAGGAATACAGCTGGAGAATCTTGTGCAGCGTTGGCTTCTCTTGATCAGCTTTCAGCATGATGGTGGATCGACAAGTGTGAAAGAGGTTTTGATCCTTGGTCAGATTCTGCAGCTTCCGCGTGCACATGTAGACATTGCTGTACTTGATCAGTGGCAGTAGCTTCACAACACCGTAGTAGACTAGATTCTGAATGCAGGCCTTCACCAGGGCATTCTCCACGTCTGCTTCAGCTGCAATGCGTGCTACGTGGTTAACGCCATTGATGTAGGGAATCACCTGCTGACTCGTTAGATCCCACAATTCCAGTGGCATATTCCGCACCTGAGGCTCAAGCGTTGGTACCATGTGATCCATCACAATGGGTGGATCTGTTCGTAGATTGACAATCTTCAGGTAGATCGTGGTGTCACCCTCAATGATCGTTGTGACTTTCTTCTCGTTGAGATCTTGCATAGTTTGCGCCAGGAGGGTTTCAATGCGTCCCCCGGCGTCGCGCGACAGAAAGCACGTTTCCTCCTCCATCATAGCTAAGTACTCAGCTAATTTCTTCACAACTGGTTCATACTGAATTGTCCTGGCCCAGCCATCGCACACGAAGCAGAGATTGAAGTAGTATGCATTCCTTTCGTATTTGGGACTCTCAATCCTCACTGGATACCCCACAATCTTACATCCCAGACTATTAATGGTCAGTACACATCGCTGAATTGCCGTGGGTTTGGGGATGATGTACACATTGACAGCATGAAAGAGCTCCTTGGGCACATATCCTTCCGGGACTTGGCATGAGATCTTTGAACCACGAACTGGATGGAATTCACTCAGGAAGATACATTTTATCGGTCCCTCGCGTCCACAACCCTCATAATACTGTGTAGTAGTTTTTGCCATAAGCTCCACTAAAAGTTTCTTGGCAAGATCTTTATGAATTTCCCGGATTTCCTGTTTTTTTTTTTTGCTTCGAATGCTGAATTATTTATTTATTTTTTGCACGTTTTGCACCTTTGACATCCAAATCGGGTAACACCAAACAAATCCAACGCATTTTATTTTTCAAGATTTATACCAAAAATCAGCAATGATTTTCATCAAATATCATCAAGAATTATTCTTTATTGCATAGGATATTAAATTATTCTGGTATTTGCGTTGAAATATTCTGATTTTTGTGTTTTTTTTTTAGCAAAAGAAGGCGGCAAAATTCGAGCAAAATTGATTGAATTTAGTTGCATCTGGTAACACTTTGTGTAACGTCAAAATTATCAAACCGCGATATTTTTCCGCCAGAAAATTTATTTTTCGTGCCTTAAAAAACTCCAAAAAAAATGGATAATCAAGCCAAAGTTAGGCAGAGTATGAGTGAGAGTGCGCACCGTCGCCAGATGTATCAGAAACTCTTGGAGACGGGCTCCGGAATAAGTAAGTTCTTCAGAAATTTATTACTCTTCCCAATCTAACCTCTCTTTCCGGATAGACGACAGTCTCGAAGAGGAGGATTTGCTAAAGACTCTGGCCAAGGTGAATAAACTCACACGTGATGGCAATGAAATGTTTGGTGATCAGAAGGAGAATGAGGAGCCACGACAGGCATCGGAAGTTGTCATGGACATTCAGGTGCTTAAGATGAGCAATGAAATTGTTTCCAAGTCAATGAAGAGCAAAGGCATGACTGATTTCTACGATGATGAATTTGTTAATGCCATAAAGGAGCTTATTGTTGATGCCAATCAGCAGTGGAGTTGGCAAAAATTGGTACCAATTTGGGGGAAGAGAATGAAGCAGGGAAGTTTCTATGGGTACACACTCTTGGGGAGTTTTGGGGAGATTGTGAAGAAGAAGGAGGAAGCGGTGCCAAAGCAGCGTGCAAAGCGAGCCAAAAATACCGTTGTGGAGGAAAAGAAACCAGAAAATGTGGCAAAATTGAAGCAGGAGACAAAGAGCAGTCAGAGAATCAATGATGTCTATCGTCAAGTATTGAGAATCTTCGATGCACGTCAGCGCAAACCAATTCCATTTTTCGAGCTCGTCTGTGATCCAAATTGCTTCATGACCACCATCGATAACATCTTCCAGGTATCATTCCTGTGTCGTGAGGGTATCCTGGCTATAACAGACGACGATAACGATATGGGATACCCCACAGTGTTGCCACAGAAGAAGGGTGGAAATTCCCAAATCGTCAAAGATACCACACAATCTGTTTCCACAATCAATTATGTCTTCTGGCAGCAGTGCATCTCCAAGTACAACATTCGCAAAGCTCTGCTGCAGAATACCAAAACTTCCCGGGCTTCTGAACCTTCAACTTCTAAATAAGTTCTCTGGGTGGAACAGCAATTATTTCGCTAAAAGACTGTTTTTGTAAAACTTTAAGTTTCCGTTTTTTTATTATTTTTTCTTCATACAACACACACACACAGCAAAATATGTGAATTCCATACAATAGAAATGTTTTTGAGAAATTTATAATTTTTTTTCTTCATGTGAAGGATTTCTAGTTTAGACTATTCCCAAAAGAATTCCTTACTTAACAATATTTCTTGTATTTCTATCAAAAGGGAATGAATTCTAGAATTTTATGAATTTTCCAATAGGTTTCCTTAGGACATTGCATTAACGAAAGGATGCTGAAATGAATTCATGAGATTTGTCGGATGCAAAGAAAATTACAATTAGATATTTAAATAAATTAATTTTAGTATATCGACAGAGAATTTATTAGATTTGCGTAGAGAATAAGAAATTTTATAAAATTATTTCTAATAAAATGCTCAAAATTTGCGCCAAAATATATTTTGTTTTTAAATAAAAAGTGAGAAAAAAGTGAAAATCAGTAAATTAGTAACCTTTCTGTGGAATCTTTTAGGAATAACTTCACACTAGAAATCATTTATCCACACTTTTCAGGTAAATTTTGTTTGATTACTAAATTTTTTAACATTCACTTAAATCTCTTCAAACCATTTTATCAATTTATTCATATTCAATTTTTCATCAATTTTTGATTCAACATTCTCTACGTTTAAAAGCAATTTCATATCAAAATTAAAAGCACCATTTCTCATACAAAAAAATCTCTAAAGCCAATTTATTGATTTTTTCAGTCCATTTCTTTACTTTCACTCTTAAAAAAAGAAATAAAACGCAATGAACAAATCTTATTAAAATAATTTGTAGATTTCTTTCTACGCTTAATCTTTACAAAATATTGTCATTTTTTCTCTTCTTTATTCGTGTCATAATTTTGTTTTAATTTTATTTTATTCAAATATTCCAAAACAAGCTCTTATAAATCTTTTATTAATTTTTTTAGTCAATTGAATCTCCGGAATGTTTTTTTTATTTCTTGTCTCATGACAAAATACATAATAGAGGAATATTAGTTACGAAACAAATATAAAATAATCTGTAAATCTATTCAAGTTATTTTTTTTTCATTTATAGTGATTTTTATCTCCGTTGCAAAGAACATCACGAGCCTTAAAAAAATCACTCCGTGTTTTGTGAAAATTTTCTCCAATTTCTCCCGCCAATTCTAAAAAGTTTTATTTTTTTTGTTTTATCTAAAATTGTTTCTCTTTTCCCTTCTAAAACTCATTTTATATAAAATATTAAAAATAAAAAAATATTCATCAGTCACCGTGAAGAAATTCTCAAGCACATTTTTCTTCCTTCGAAATTCGTTCACTTTTGGATTATTTTTTTTGTTGTTGTTGCATTAAATATGGTTTAATCGGTTAAATATATATAATGTAATGTGATATCCTTTTTTTCTGTACCTATATAAATGTAGTTTTTTTTTCTTTAAATATAGCCATTTAGTTTAGACATTTAGGTGGAACGTAACATTAAAAATCCATTTATAATGCAAATTTTTTTGCAACAGATTCGTATTGACATTTTATGTCATTTTGAACATTATAATGCAATTCACACGGGAGCGGAAGGTATTGGAGAGGAGAGATAACACAGTGTGGTGATAAAGTTCTAAACTTGTACAGTACCACCTTCTAAGTAGATTCTCTCTTTTAGCTTTAAATACCCCAACTCTGTGTTAGAACTTTTTGTTTTTAAAGGAAACAACAATTGGAGACATTTTCAAGGAGGTGAACTACATTCAGTCACAAACATATAGATATTTTTTATCAAGCTCATTGAATTTTCATTTAATTTTTCTTTATGTTGTTGTAAACTTCCCAATCATTTCCCTTCTGTCTTCAACACATCCCACCGGACATTCCGTCACAGCTTCAAGCAATTAGATTTGATGAAGTTGTAAGAAAATTTTATGCAATGCGCAAATGAAGCAATTTGCTGCATCATTTTCATTCTGACTGAGCTAAAAAAAAAACGAGAAAATCATGTGAAAAGCATCACAAAATTTTTCATTTGATTTTATGTTTCTCATCATTTTTCTTTCAGCGAATAAGTATGTTTTGTCTAATACATATTATAATTTAAACATCTTAAAAACTAAAAAAAAAATATTCTTGTGTGTCTTTTGATTCTTTGAATCGTCACTAGATGTTGAGATTTTCACTCAGGCAATTACTAAATTCACATGAAATTGGATTAAATTAAAAGGAAATGTAACTAATACATATTTCATATAATTATTCCCTGTTTGAGAAAGGGGAATTTTTTGAGTGTGTACAACTTAAAAAACAAACAATAAAATCTTTCTATATACGAAAATTGAGGACGCACACTGGAAAGAAAATCTTACACATGTAGATTATTATGTGGAAAAATACCAAAAAATAAAAATTCGGAACGTTCTTTCTTCACTTCCTTAGACCAAGCTTGCTCTACTTTTGGTCTGAAAGTCATTGTGAGCCAACACAAGGCCACCAATAACAGACACAAGAGCCCGATCCAGCCACGTCACGGGATTCGGATAGATGAGACCACCCTCATAGAATCCCAAATGTCCACCATGAGCCAACTCTATGTACATCGTGTGAGATTTTTCGGCTGAAAAAAAGAAAAAATTTTTTTTTTGCATTATTTGTATAAATTTGCATTCATTTTCAATGCCAAATTAATTGTTACAACCACCGAATGTCATGGACGGAATTGCTGATTTTGGAGACTATAGCGAAGATTTTAAATTGACATGAAATGTCTCTGAACTCTGTGGAATTCTTATGTTGATTTATGCTTTAAATTATATTTATTTTAAATGTGAAAATTGTTTATAGATTTTAATTTTTATGACAGTGCCTGAGGAAATGGGTCTGCAGATAGAACAAAATCATCCTTTGTGCAATTTTAGGTTCGATTTTGTTAAAAATCTTTTTTTTTTATAATAACTTTAAAGTAGCCTTAAAATATAAACGGTTTTATCATTCTTTTAAAAAAGAAAAAAAGATATGTAGTTTGAGAAGTTTGAAGAACATCAAAAAATAAATTAAAACTCCCAAATTGTAAGAACAGAAGAGAATTTAGACAGAAATTACTCCATTGTTTGATGATTTTGTTCGTAAAGTTGCGGCAAAAAAATACTCATTTGGCGGCTGAGCCATGAGTCACTAAGAAGACTAAAAGATTTCTCTGTTCTCTCATTAAATTGACAAAAAACCTTGCAAAAGAGCCCATTCTCATTAAAAGATATTAAAAAAAAAAAACATTTGTTAATTGAAATAAAAAATCTAATTCTTCATCTAAATTTTTTTGTTTAACAAATACGATGAGAAATTTTAAGAGTCAGATTATACTTTCTTATTCAATAGTTCAAAGTTCCATGCGCTAACAATTAGTCGTAAAAAGCTTTCAAAAGCTTTAATGTTAAGGAGTCTTTATTACTTTTTTTCTTTAATTCATTTCACTATACGTTTTATTTGCAATCAGTTACATCTTTTCTTTAATGCAAAATGCATCAACTAGATATTAAATAATGGATAGGTATATGTTTAATAGACTTTATTATAGATTATAAAAAATGTTTTTCAATAAAGTTAAAGGAGTTTATTCGTTTCTGTATTAGCTACACCCTAGGTTCTGCAGAAAAGAAGAAAATTTTCCTAAAAATATAATGTTTTCATTTTCTTAATTTGGACAAAAGACAAATTATTTTGCTCACCTCTTCTTCTAAATACTTTGAAATTGTATTTTAAACCATTTTTGAAGTATTTTTTGCAATTACTCTTATCACACAGATTTGTGGAGAAATTTCCGCAAAATTAACCACAAAATTCCCCACAAACAATTTAGATAAGATAAATTATTAATAAAATGATTGTTCGTAGAATTTATTTTTTTCATGTGAGCAACAAACTACATATATATTCGATTAATCAGTGATAGCATCTATTGCTGCCGCATTGACCTTCCTTCGCCTTCGACAGGCCATAAAAATTGTTTGATACTTGAGTGCGGTAGCTCAAATAGACGATCACCTCATCTTGTTCAATTTAATTGAATTACTGCCCCCTCTCTCTCTAAAGGCAATTTGCCAATGTGAATCTGGGGTTAAATAAATTTTCCGAACAGCAATTGGATGATAAGTATGTTTGAAATTGATGAATCCACATGCATGGGGAAACAAATGCGAATTAGGGCTAAGTGAATGGAAGATACTTACATGCAAATTCCCGGATGGGTTTGAGAAGATCTCCGGGTACCAAGGGATCATCTTTGGCGTTGAAGAAGACCATGGGTTTGTCGATATTTTGCAAATAATTTATGCACGAACTCCACTTGTACAATTCCGTGACGGACTGGAAATTGTGGACACGGCGTGTGTAGGCCTCATCGAGCTCTGGGAGTGTAGCTGCTGCCACAATATCCCTCTCATTGAGCTTGCAACGCTGCTTCATGTCGTCCGACAGGAGCATCTGGCGGTGCTTCATGATTATCTGCTTCACATTCTCCGTCATGACGTAGAGATAGAAGCGGCGGAAGTTCTGCCAATTGAGCAGCCAATTTGTCGCCCTGCCATACGAAAGAACTCTCTATATTATATGGACACATAATTTCTATATAATACTCTTCAATCCATTGAACGCACGCATGTATCTCTAATTCCATGGCAATATCTTACGCAAAAAAAATGAAATATTGAGAATCTGACTGCACTGCTGCCAATGGATTATATCGACTTCTTCTCACACCAAGCAGCCACACTTTTATGCAATAAATTTTTCACATACCAATGTCTGCCTTTAATTACAATATCTAATTGGTTTGTTTTGGACGAAGCTCTATCAGAGTGTTAGCTTGTGCATTCAAATGAGGGAATTAAGAGTGAAAGCTTTTCTCTCTTCAACAAAACATTTACATTTCATAATATTGCTCATCAAAATCATCTTATCCAATTTTATATCGGCCATTAAGTCCAAATTTCGGAAATTATTTTAGGAAGAAGCATGAAATTTACGGAAAATAAAATTTTTGGGTATCCGGTAAATAAAGTAGTAAATTCAAATAAATTACTTTGAAAAGTGTAATGTTAAAATAATATGTATAGTACATAAAAATGTTAAACTAACCGCGATATTTTAACTTATTTTAGAAAAAAAGGTAGAATCTTTTAGTTCTTGCTCTCTGGCAATTTGTGGAAAACATTTATAAATCTCTTCCGTTACATATCTAAACCTTTTTTTATATTTTTTTTTATAAATTTTAAATAAAATTTCAAAACTAAAAAATTAACTAAAGCGTAAGAGATGAAAACAATACAAACAATTGAATTCTTAAACAACACCGAATAAAATGTACATAAAAACTTCGAAAAAGAACTTTTATAGACAAGACATCAATTTAAATTACTTCCCCGTAAATTAAATTAACGTAAAATATGAAAAAAAGTTTAAACCACGAAGTTTCTTCTTCAAGAGAAACTTAATATCCGGATATTGTCATAAAAAAAAGTTTAAGTTGCGGCTTCTTTATTAGTAAAATCCTCATTAGGTCCTTTTTCTGTGGTTCATAAATTTTATTGCAAATTAACGGCGGGGTTATGGGTTTAGAACTTAATTAAAAGATCTCTTTTTTGGGGATTGAAAAAATTTTACTGTATGAGCTCCACAAGCCTGGAAAAATCTTCCTCAGCTAATTCTTTTTTTTAGCATTCTAGACCAATTCCAATTTGAATATAGTGATTTTTAACTTAATTAGAGAACAAATTTTTCATTTATCAACATCGGTGCACTAGCGGCCGAGATGCAAGAGGTCAAAGTCAAAATTTGTGAAATCGTGAAAAATAGGCTTTTTCCTAGCTTTACCAAAATGGCTGCCAATAAATAACGGGTTAACCGATTTTCAAAAATTTACCAGTTTTGGAAAGGTGAGAAATGTACCTTTCCAAAACTAATAAATTTTTGAAAATCGGTTGACCACAGCCGGAGATATAACCACTTTAAATTTGCCTTCAAAAATACCCCTTTTTTCCTTGCCCGGAAACTTTTTTAGGGTAGTGTATATTTAAAAAAAAAACACGTGGTGGCTTTTTATGGATCATTTTATAAATTTATGATAATTCTAAATAACATAAAAAAAGTTTACTTACTCAACAGCATTGTAGCCTTGGCAAATTGAGACTCCTCCAATGATATTCTTGGGGCGCGATGCATCTGATTCCCCCATGTATTTTGTGACGAGATTCCCACCCAAACTGAAACCAACGGCAACAATATTTGTGGACGGATACTTTTTCGTGAGACTCGAGATCATTTCGGTGAAGTCACCAGTGTGGCCATAGGTAAAGATCCTCGTGGATGTCACCTGGACACTCTGGAGGGCTCCAATGTGATTGAGTACAGCACACCTGTACCCATGGCACTGTGCATAGTGAACAAATGTCCGAATATAGACACTTTCAGATGAATTTCCAATGCCCGGACAAATTGCCACTGTGATGTCATCCTCATGCTCAATTAGTGGTTGATAGAGATCATATGTGAGGGTGGAATTGTCCATCAATTTGAGGTAGATCCTCTCTCCAAGTGGCCAGGGGCACTTTACGCGTCCCACGATGCTGTGAACGATGGTCTGTACGTGACCACTAAAGCCCCATAGGCGCGTTGGGACATATCTAAACGTGTAACAAATTAAATAGAGAGAAAACATCTTATTAACTATAATGAAATGCAACCTCGTGTATGATATTTGGTAGCTTTGACTGAAGATTTATTTTTAGATTACAGCGAATAAGCATTGATGGAATTTTTATTCAACCAATCTTCTGGCAATGAATTGATTTTTTTCTCTCTCTTCAAACTAATGCGAAGTAATAAAAAAGAAAAGGGAATCATGCTTTTTTTTTAATAAATCTATCTCAAAGATATCCTTCGCAATAAAACTAGTGAGCTAAGGAACAAAAATCACTTTTCTCCTAATCTTTATTCTGTACGTACGAATTTTCACTTGGGCATTTTTCAAAAAGTAATTAGTGAAGATGGAGGACAAAAAAACTAGTATAAAAGACAACGAAGAGAATAAGAAAGCAGCTAAGGCAGAGGATAAGTCAAAATCGTCTTCTGAAACGAAAAATTCCACTCCTAAGACCACCACTGGAGATGATCAAAACCAAGCAAAGAAAGAGGAAATTCCACCAAAATCAGGAACAGATGGTAATAACAACGAAGCCAATTCCACAAATCCTGCGATGGATAGTGCTCAGGATGGAGATAGAAATGAACCTGTGGTTCTGTCAAGAACACCAAAGAGAAGACGTACAACATCCCGAAAGCGGAAGAGCCGATCTCAGTCTCGAAATTCTCGTACTGCTCCAAAGGCTAAACGTCCACGGAAGAATTGAAGGGGGCCCAAGAAGAATTAGATGATCAAAAAACTTAATATTGGACTATTATTTAAAATACTTGGAAATATTTTTCAAAAATTATCGTTATAATAAATTATATTGTAATTAAAAATTATTTATGCTTAATTCTTTGTTTTCTTCCAATTGAAATTTTGGTTTAGAAATTATTTTAACACTCATTCAAATCCTTTGCAGTCCTAAGGGGCATATTAGACTATATGGGGTATCCGACAATATTTTATTTTTCACAACAAAAATGCATTTTCAGCTTACCACGGCAAGCATTACACCACAATGTATTTGAAGAAGAGAGGTCATCAATCACCTCAAGAATTTGTAACTCATCATTTATTTATTTTTGAAGAAATTCTTAGCTGATCAAAAATACATTTTTCTGCCACTTTTACATACGTTTATGAATAAGTATTTTGCGCCACTCAAATATTGCCAAATCACTCAAGTTCAAATGCTTTTTGTGTACGAATAAAATCAGCATTATCAAAATTACTTTATATGACTTTCAAAATTAGTTTACCCACCATTTTTTTGTAGGTTTATATTGATGAAATTTCTACTCATAAAAGACCTATATACATGACGGACAAACTGATATTTTGTGAGGAAAGAGTAATGAAATTAAACATTAAAATTTAATGATTTTGTCGCCGTCACTTTTGTACTAATATTTGTTCCCATAAAAAAGCTTTGTCTCAAGAATTGTGAGTGAAATCAACAATTTACAGCAATAGCACGTGAATTACTTTTGTATTTCATAAAATATTTTAAAATTAAAAATTCACGCTTGATGATTAATGCGAGGGAGTGACAAACCAACACTTCAACATACAAAATTTATCAGAGACGTGAAAAGTAAGATAGTGCTGTGAAAAAATCTTTAGAAGGTAGATAGGTACTCTTGTTGTATCTAAGCTATTAATGACTCAAAGTTTACACACAGCGGAAGCAAAATTTTCCAATAGACATTGAAAGATGTAGCACCCAAAATATTTGGATATTTTTCGCAAACATAAAAAAAAATGAAGGAAAAAATGTTTTGGATAATGTATTCTTACTACAGTAGAAGCAAAATTTTATAGAATTTGGAGAGAAGAAGAAAATGCGTCACCTTGGAAGCCACAATTCATTTCTTAGGGCGAGCATTTAGCCAAGGAGAAGTCTATTCAAATTAGATGGAGAAAATAGAGAGTGACAAGCTCAAGAAAGGTAGGGTATAAGGTATATGCAAAAGGTAGGTACTTAACCCTTTAACGTTTTTTGGGTCATACCCTGACCCAAAACGAAAATGATTTTTTAAGGATACTTCTAGTTAATATTTTTGGATGCTTTCTTCGCCAGTATAAAGCTAAAGGATCAACCTTTCAAGACATATTTTTTTGATTCATCCAATAAATTCCTTTATAGTCGATTTTTTGCATCAAACTTGGGGAAAATTGGTCGATTTTCAGCACTTTGAAAATCGGCATTTTTTCCTATTTTATAGTTTTCCGATAGTCTAAATCGACTTGAATCTTATAAATAGAATAAATAGCAAGAAAAAATTGCTTTATGGGAACCTTGAAAATTGAACCAATTTTCCAAAACGCTTTTCCAAACTTTTTGGGTCAGCATATGACCCAATGGGCGGGAAGGGATACAAAACGCGGAATTTTTGACAACTCATTTCCCAAACATAAACAGTGCGGTGAAGTGGCTGGATGAGCCACGATTTTCAGTGATTTGAGTGATTTCCTGGCCAGAATCTCTGGCCAGGATGTGTCCTGATGGAGGGATGGGTATCCTCCTTTAGTGTTGTGTTAAGTTTTCTGCAATTTTGTGATAAATAAGTGATAAATTGAACGCAAAACCGTGGCAAGGTACGTGTTTTCAGTGTGGAGAAGTGGCTGGATGAGCCCCGAATTTCAGTGATTTGAGCGATTTCCTGGCCAGAATCTCTGGTTGGGATGTGTTCTGATGGAGGGATGGGTATCCTCCTTTAGTGTTGTGTTAAGTTTTATGCAATTTTGTGGTAAATAAGTGGTAAAATAACCACAAAACCGTGGCAAGGTGCGTATTTAGAGGAACCTTCACCTGGGATGACACTGAAAATCCTGACCAAATCACTTCTGGTCGGTCTGAATCTCATTGTAGTTCATCCCAGGGTGCTTCCGAGGCTTCTTGGGGGTAACATTACCGGCCACGGACACAGAGTGCTTCTTAATTGTGAATATCAAAAATCCGTGTTTTGTATCCCTTGCGGTCCATTGGGTCATATGCTGACCCAAAGGTTTTCCGGAAAATCCGTAAGTTGGAAAAATTTTTTTTCGACTAAAATCTGTATAATTACGCCCAATGAGTTGGAAAACAGCAAAATTTCCAAAATCGGCCCAGCAGTTTAGGCGCGGACCTTAAAGGGTTAAGTAGACGAAGTACAGCAATTTATTCCTTCTATTTTTAGCATAAATGAATTTTTCTAAAGATATTTTGTGATTGGTTATTGTGCAATAAATAAGTCATAAAAACTCTTTCGATAAACGTTCAATAAATTAATGAGCTAAAAGCGAAATGAATCATCTTCCCAATGGTAAAAAAAAAACTTTAGCTTTGAGTGAAATGGAAACTTCTGTAGATGAACTAAGCCTGTTAACATTTAGGAACACGCAGTAAATGCTTATTAAATATTAATGGAATGCGTTTAAATTGTCACATATACTGTGGTACAACATTTTCTCCAAATACATCACCCATTCCATAAATATATGGGGGTTTACTGATGTTCACTCATTGGATCGATTGCTTATACTTTTTTTTCTTTTAGAAGCTTTCTTCACCATGAAGAAAATCGCAAAAACACGCAATCAGTGTTGACTTTAGTGAATCATAAATAACGCTTTGAAAATTCCTTCAGAGACGCAGACAAAGTTTTTCCACGCGATTTTCCGCGAAATTCTTTTTTTGGAAAAGAAACAGACGAATAGAAAGAGATTCTAAAAATATTTTATGCTGAAGCATTTTTTGGATTTTATTACAATTTATTGCGACTGAAAACGATAAGAAAGGTTTGTTTTTATTTTCTCCGTTCAATCACCTAAATGCAATAATATAATATTTTCACTATCAGGGTGACGGAATAAAAGGTCGAAGATGCCATTTTTCCTGTATTTATTACATAGAATTGACCACTCTCAATTTTCACTTTTTGCTTATATTCCCACAATATTCGCAAAATGATAGGAAACAATATACAGAAAGCGAAAAGAAAATTACTTTTCTCCTTCAATGAGCATATGTGTGTGATAATAATTTTCACCTAGTTTTAAGAATATAGAAACCCAATGGGGTGTCAATACAAACTTTAAATCAGTCAATTGAGGAATATTGTACCTCATTATTTTCTTCACAACAATCCATCGATATATTATTTTATTTATTGGCCTCATTTTGCTATTGCCACAGAATAGAAATGATATATTGCATTATGTGTATTGAATTGCTATGTCAGGAGTGAAAAGTAAGCATTATTCTTCTCAAAAAATAAAAGTGTATCCAATTGAGAAGCTTGACGTTATTGTAAAAGCATTATTCCTTCATATAAGAAAATGCCATAAATGAATCGTACGATACCATCGCGTCAGTGTGACGAGAAGTAATTTTCGAAATTCACATAAATTGGTCATTGAAGACATTGAAGTGGTTGGTGAATGAAGAGTGGCGCGAATTGTTGCGATCATTGCAATACATATTAGAGAGACAGTAATTTCTAAAATAGCCAACAATGGAGAAATAATTCAATATTGCTCTTAATTAAAAATTCGTTCACTTTTCTACGATGTGAATCATCATCAAGCCATAAATATCGGTCCGACATAGCAAAAAAAAAAGCCGGTAGATAGTCGCAAAGTTTGTGTTCTTCTAAAGAAAGCGTCCAACCTTATCAATTTTTTATTCAATTACTCCTCCAAAACAACATTCCTCGCGCATTTAAACATTTCAATTTGCTATTCCACGATGAAAGGGAGTCAGAGGGCGAGACTCGACCACCAATCGATCGTGTTGTCAATCAATTAGGGGGTTGAAACACCAATGTAGCACGAAAATGTTTAATTTTTCAAGCATTTTCTTTCCATGGGACTGGCACCTTTTGGGATTTTATTCGTGAGAAAATTAGGCACATGCTATAGAACCAAATTGAATTATTTCGGTGATTTTTTTTTTCATGCCATATGTTTTTTCTCCCTATTACAAGATTTCTTATCCATGAGGCAAAGTACACAGGAGAAAATTCTATTTAGAGATAAATTTTCACATAGAAACAAGCTTTATATAAATTGTGATAGTGCGTGGAATTTCTCAAAGAAGACTACATATGAGCCTTTTAGCGATAAGAAGCGGATTTTGATTCAAAAATTACATGCTAAAATGATTACATTGCGTATTTATGACTAAAGTTAATCTATTGATTTTTTTGTCTAGCAAAGTTGATCAAAGTTCTCCACAGATAAAAATTAATTTCTAATGATGACATATTCTCTTCCATTAACTTTGGTCAGGAAGATTAAAATTAATAATCATTTCCTATTTAACAAAATTTCTTGGCAAAATTTTAAAGGATAAAATGGAGTGATTGTGGATTCACTATTATGAAAATCTGTAAGAGAATTAATTGCCTCATAGAAAGAACTTACTTTTATTCAGATCTTAATCTTTAATCTAGTCAAATGATAATTTTGGATAATTTTTCTCGTTAGCCAAAGTTGTGTGAGGAATGCAATTAAATTTAATAATAAAAAACTATTGAATAATCAATTTGTATGAAATTTACGCCAAAGTCTGAGATGTTTTGCAGTAAATCTCATCTAATGGTGTAAAATTTGTGTGATCTTGGCAGTGGCCCCTTTCGTTGGATTTTGTATTCAGACCACAAATCATTATTGTTTCATATAGGCAGTTCCAATTATTTCTTTGCACGAGATGGTGCTTCATTGCAGAATTGGAAGGGAGGAAGCCCCACTGAGAAGCCAAAATACTCTTCGCGTGGGTAAAGCGTTAATTAGGCAGAACATAAAACATCCAAAGTGTCCTTAATGATCACAAAAATAAAATAAAGGAATAAACTCGGAAAATGCTGAACAAGAAATTTCCTGGATTTGCCCCCGTTTTGTCTTTGTTAAATTTTCCCTCAAAAATCATCCATGGAAACCACCTCTGTGAGTCATGGAAGTTTCCAAGGCTCTTTCCTTGATTTTCTTTATGCGCTTAAGGGGGCGCCCCCCAATGATGTGGGCCTGGGCAGAGTGATGCAAAAGAGAAATAGACTGTGTGGGAAATGAAACGTAGTTCCCACCTTATATGAGAGCACCTTCAGTGAAAGTTGCCAAAAAATTAACACACGCATTTTATAATGCATTCACCGAAGAAAGTGATAGTGATTAAGAAATATGCGTTCAACTTACGGGTCACGCAGAAGAGGTGCAATTTTATAGATTGTATCCATGAAGGTGCCATCCATGCACCAGACTTGGGGCTTTGCAGGTTGACTGTTGACATTGAGGAGACGGAAGAGGATACAGAGAATCACGGCGATTGCTGTGAGGAATGCGGGAGACATTGTGGAGAGTATTTTTCTAATTAACTGAATGCAGAAAATGGATGAGAGTCTTTCGGAGTTTTCCAGATGAATGTTTTTTGAGGAACTTTTTCAATAACTTTGGCGTGGAAATCAACTTTTAACACACTTTGTGTTCACCACTAAAGCAGGAGGTGTTCCAGACAAACGAGGATGTCCAGACGATTGACTTTCATATGTTTTCCGGCGTCAATTCATACGCACTAGCTGTGCTTCCGGACAGCAATAGTTCTCCAGCACACTTCTTGTGCCCCTTACTCACTGACACATCGATGGATAAATCTTCGGGGAGCCTTGGGGTGTGTGAAAAGGTCTCTTTACGTCTCTCGTGGAGTCACGCAATTTTCCAATAAGCCGTGGAAAATTTTAATGCAAATTCTGCATACTCAATAAATGACTCACAGGAACTTTCTCCATTTGGAAAAACACCAACAACGCGCTTCGGGAAAAGTCTCACAAAATTCACACACAACAGAAATGCAATATGTTGTTGGATAACTTTGATGGTGAAAAGGGCAGCTCGACACCTCCACTGCTCCACTACACACTGCTGTCTACTAAACTGGCGCTTGCATTGCGAGCATTGCGAGCTGGTGATAGACTTTCCTGACCATTTTTTTCCACATACACAAACTTATTAGATTTTCCCACAAAGTCCGCCAGCAATGTTTTGGTGTTGCGTCAATTTGGGAACATTCAAGAAAAACTTTACGAAAACACTCGAATTTCGTCCGAACTCACCCGAACGATGTGATTATGTTTTGGTTTTTTTCAAAAAAAATTTCAAAGGCGCCGAAAATTTGTGGTGCAGTAAAAATTTAGTTTTCTTGCTGTTTTTGCGCAATTTTTGAGTGAAATTCGTTTGCAAAATGCCGAGGGAAATGATAACGCTTCAATTGGGCCAGTGTGGCAACCAAAGTGAGTTTTCCTTAAAGATTCCTGGCTTAATAACCTCAAAATGTAACAAAAAAACATCCTTTATGCATTTTCTGGGGTTTTCGGGGTTTTCATGGGATTACAGTTGGCTTTGAGTTCTGGAAGAGGCTCTGCATGGAGCACGGAATCTCACCGAGTGGTGTTTTGGAGCACAATGCCGATGAAGGTGGTGACAGGAAGGATGTATTTTTCTACCAGGCAGATGATGAACACTACATCCCTCGGGCAGTTCTCTTGGATCTGGAGCCGAGGGTTATTAATACCATCATGACATCACCGTATGCAAAGCTCTATAATCCAGAAAATGTTTACCTGTCCAAGGATGGGGGTGGCGCCGGGAACAATTGGGCTTCAGGGTATGGGCAGGGTGAGAAACTACAAGAGGAGGTGTTCGACATAATTGATCGGGAAGCTGACAATAGCGACACCTTGGAAGGTTTTGTGCTGTGCCATTCTATTGCCGGTG
Source organism: Lutzomyia longipalpis (assembly GCF_024334085.1). Classification (NCBI taxonomy): domain Eukaryota; kingdom Metazoa; phylum Arthropoda; class Insecta; order Diptera; family Psychodidae; genus Lutzomyia; species Lutzomyia longipalpis. The sequence goes on from NC_074708.1 coordinate 29,493,626, forward strand.
GCACAGGCTCGGGGATGGGATCGTACATCATGGAGCGCCTCTCAGATCATTTTCCCAAGAAGATTGTCCAAACGTACAGTGTATTTCCAAATCAGGATGAGATTAGTGATGTCGTGGTGCAGCCTTATAATTCCCTTCTCACCCTGAGACGTCTCACGAGCTGCGCTGATTGTGTTGTAGTACTGGATAATACTGCACTCAATCGTATTGCCTCAGATCGTTTGCATCTAGAGAACCCTACCTTTACCCAAATCAACACACTTGTCTCCACAATTATGTCTGTTAGCACTACAACCCTTCGGTATCCATCGTATATGAACAATAACCTTATTGGTCTCATTGCACCCCTCATTCCTACTCCGCAGCTGCACTTCCTCATGACAGGCTATACACCCCTTACAACTGATCAGGACGTAAGTTCAATCTCAGTATTTTCAAAAAGAAAACTTCTGTTAACTTACAATAAACTTTGCAGCAAACCGTGAATATCCAGAAGACAACAGTTCTGGATGTAATGCGTCGGCTGCTGCAGCCAAAGAACATGATGGTTTCAACTGGACCAGATAAGACCAATCATCATGTCTACATTTCGATTCTTAACATCATCCAGGGTGAGGTAGATCCCACCCAAGTCCACAAATCCCTGCAGCGGATTCGTGAAAAGAAGCTGGCGCAATTCATCCCATGGGGACCAGCTAGTATTCAGGTGGCACTCTCTAAAAGTAGCCCCTACGTGCAGAACAGTCACCGAGTGTCTGGTCTTATGCTTGCCAATCACACCAGTATATCATCGGTTAGTATTGAATCAAAATGTTGAATATTTTTGCTCAAAATTGCAACTTGCACAATAATTTTTGGCTGATAGCCAATATGAAAGTTTATCTATAAAGTGAATTATTTTGCAGTTGTTTGAACGTGCCCTTAGCCAATATGATAAACTACGGAAGCGTGGCGCCTTTTTGGATCAATTCCGTAAGGAGGATATGTTCAAGGATGATCTTTCTGAACTTGATGAATCTCGGGATGTTGTTGACTCCCTTGTGCAAGAATACGATGCAGCCACAAAATCTGACTATCTGCAGTGGCAAGGTAAGTTTTTTTTTATTTATTTACTTTATAAAAGAAACCTTTTCTGAAAAAGGACATTTTTTGTGTGTTTCGTAGCTCGCAGAATTGCAGCATAATCATCCTGGAGAATCTCTCTAACACACACGTCACATTTGTTCTCTTTTACTCCCCACAAATTTTCCTATCAACATGCATTTATTTTTGCCATAAATATACTTGTGTTCATCAAATTTTGTTTAATTTTATTTTGATGACTTTTTTTTAACATTAATAATTTGAATTTTTTAAGGATATACTACAAACTATATTATGATAACACTTGATATAATATAATTGATATATTTTATGGGGAAAATGGTGAATGAAATTATATTTTAGCTAAGTAAGTGTGAGGTTGCGACCCTCAAAAGGAGGGTGGCGAATTAAGAAATGTTTATTTTTCTCTAATTGACTCAATAGAGCTGCAAAAAATGAGGAGTAGGAATGATGGGGGAAAAAACGAGAATGTATAATTCTATAGGAATTACGATGAAACCTTAATATGAAATTCTTGGTCACGTCTCATTGAATTCAATGCTTCTCTACTGCATAAAAGTAATATGGGGAGCAGATTGGGGTGCACGGATTTCTCGTATAACGCTGTCGTATCTTTTCATGAAGTTCCTCTGATTTGGGCAGTAGCATGGGCAATGACTAAACTCCGTGGGACTGTCCATCATGCCAGAGGAGATTCTGTAGATGTCGTACATCTGCTGCTGCTGCCTTTGGCACTCTGTTTGCTGGAGGTTTTTGCGCTTTTGGCAGATGTAGCAGGGATTTACGACTAAATCATTGCTGAGCGCTTTGGAAAAGTTCGCCGTGGGTGGTGTTTGCTTTTCCCCGCCACCGTTATAGGAGAGTATACTCGAGTAGGACATTCTGGCGCGGTGATTCAGTGATGTGTAGGAATTGTATGGAGTGCCACCAATCTTCATTGGTTCAGGCTCAGTGGTGCATATCAAATCGGGTGCAACACGGTGATCTAGAAAAGGTACACACAGTGTGGTTTAGTCAATGAAAACTGGGTGGTACTCGTCGTACTACTTACAGAATGACTCATCGAAATCACTCGAGCCGAAACGTTCGATTTTCTTATTGATATCTTCACTCAGGAGCCAATAAGTTCGCATTTCCCCTTTGCCCTGTAATGACGTGAAAAGTGAACGTCTATTACGATATTATTTTTTAAAATTTTTTTTTCGGTTTTTCTCAATATATTATGAATTTGATTGTCTACGTCTATCATTTGTTTAAATGTAATTAATTATTTCCTTTAACCCTCCATTGTACTGTTCTAATCAACTTAGATTTTTTGTCAACAATTTTGGTGAGGGAATAATTGAAAAAGGTTCTATTTTTTGAGTGTGATTTTCCCACAATAGTGTGATTCGTGACAACTTCTGTTTATCCTCAGATGTGATTTTTTTCTTCAGAATAAATTTTCTATTTACCTTCACTTGTATGAGACCCCTTTCCTCGAATTTGTATCCACCAATTTTCTGCAGCAACTGATACGTTGCATCAGAAATGTGAATTTTCAGCGGAAGCCCGGAGCTTTCCATTCTCGATGCGGTATTCACGGTGTCCCCAAAGAGGCAATATCGTGGCATTTTGACCCCAACCACTCCAGCTACGCACTGCCCCGAATGGATACCAATGCGAATTTGAATGAGCTCTCCGGGGCGATGACGAATCTCAAGCTTGGAGATTTTATTGAGCAAATGGAGTGCCAAGGAGGCAATTTCGCCAGCATGTCGATCCCCATTGCGTATGGGAAGTCCCGAAACCACCATGTATGCATCCCCAATAGTTTCGACCTTGTAAACGTCATAGTTGTGAATGATGGAGTCACAGCATGTGTAGAGATCATTCAGCATCTCAACCACTTGTAGGGGAGTGCTCTGGGCGCACATTTCAGTAAATCCCACCAAATCGCTAAAATAGATTGTTACGCAGTCGAAACATTCTGCCTCAACGGGGTCACCGCGTTTGAGTGATTCCGCAACTGTTTTTGGCAGCATCCTATGGAGTAATGCTTCGGTTTTCTTCTTCTCCTCTGTTAGCTGATTTGTTCTTTCCTGAACAAGACCTTCAAGGTTGTAGGCGTACTTCTCCATAATAGCCAGCATGTTGTCGAATATATTGGGTTTCCTTTGTACCAAATGAAAATTTTTAAATCTTCACAGGCCCAGTTTTTTATGGATTAATACTTACAGTCCAGCTTGCATTTCCTTTAATTTCACTCTAACTAGCCGCAAATCAGGCCTCAACTCTGGATCCTCATCCCAGCATGATTTCAAGCAATGCTTTACGTAATCAGGAATTTCCAGGAATCGTAGAGGTGGTCTATAGACAGTCCCATTGTTTGGTGATCTAACTTTGTGAATTATTTCTTGTTTTGTCAGCTGTGTCTCTCCCCATGGACCATTGCGCCCAATAATCTCATAGAGAAGTATCCCAAAGCTGTAAACATCCCCCTTCTGTGTACCACGACTTGGTGGATTTGGATGACGCAGGAGTTCGGGTGCTCGACAAAGATTCCTTGCCAATTCAATGGTTTCCCTGTACGCATTAAATTATAATTATTCGCTGTGTCTGCAGGATTTTTTCTATGTCAGCAATATGTAGGTACTTCAAATTATAATTTAGCGTGAATAAAGAACATAAGGGTATTTAATGATGCGCGGTAAAGCCGGAAGAATATATGGATGTACCTATCTTGAAGACTATAAAATTCTTTACGATTTTATTATTATCATATCGTGTAATTTATAGGCCAAAAGGGAAAATGTCTTTTGGGTACAAAGTTCCTGAATTTTGGATGAAGTATCTTCAAGTTAATAGCCGCGATGTTCTAGGAATTTATTTTATTCCTTAAGACATTATCTTAGGATTCGTGTGGGTGGTGTAGATTAAAAATTTGTCACAAAAACAATAATTTATCAAATTTTTATTAAAATACTTTTCATTCAGTTTTAAATTAAATAAAATCTTAATTGTGCAATGTACATGCAATGTGATCATGCAATGATAATTAATTTATAGCATCATACCTGTTGGGCTCTTCATGCCCTGATTTAAATTCATGTAGGCCAAAATCGGTAATTTGGCAAACCCATCTGGAGTCTACGAGACAATTGCTAGCCCGTAGATTTCCATGTGACACAATTTCGCTTTCATGGATATAAATCATACCCTTAAGGATATCACTGACGAGTGAAGATATAAACATATTGTCCAAATAGAGATCCTCATTGCTAAGAACATCATCTAAGCTCCCGCGTGGGCAGTAGGAAGTTAGGATGGCAATGCAGTTGGGATCTACGGAGGCGCCAATAAAGGAAATCACGTTCTCATGTCGCATCTAGTGGTGAGGCATATTAGGGGTGGTAGTAAAAGGACAAATCTTTATTAAAGGGCAAAAGGGAGATTAGGCGGATGTGGCAAAGAAAGCTTCTCACTCAACATTCAACACAACACTGCGATGGAAAACACCAAGAAAATGCGGGGGTGGATTTTTTTTTAAAGCAAACCTCACGCATCTGCTTCAATTCCTTGCGGATAGTGCGTGTGATGTCGACACTCCTCTTGTGGATTCGCTTGACAGCCACAATATTGCCACGGTAGAGACCTGGTGAAGGTCATCCTTTTAATTACAAAACACCTGACGCAGGGTTAAAAGCTAAATGCTAATTTATACCTATAGTAGTGTAAGCTCGCTTGGACGTATCACCACCACCTCCTGTAATTAAACTATGTCTGCAAGTTTGCACCTGTACCAATATATAAGGGAGTAAAAATAATGCAATTTTATTACAAGTTAACTTCTTTTTGGAATCAAAATCCTCTCACCAAATTTTTGCTTCGAATTGTTGGATCTGGATGTTCGGCTGTGATGAAAGTCACCTCTTTGAGGTCCACCTTCCACAGTAAGCACGCCAGAGTTTGTTCATATCGATAGTGTCTATTATATAGTTGTACGAAAATGGGTGTAGTATACTTAAAAGCTTATGGAAATGTTTAAGAATGGTTCTTACTTGATTAAAAAAGCTCCAGCCACAGCTAAAAATAGTGCGACACAGACACCGGAAAGTAAATACCGCCAATCTCTCTTCTTGGGCTGACAAAGTTCACCATCAAACCCACATACAGGCTCTGCACGTGGAATTACACCCTTAAGCCACTTTATTGTACGCTGAGGGTTGATATAGCGGAATTCCTGTAAATTTGGACACCGTCACAACATCCGCTTTAAGCATAGTATTATTTGTTCCTGAACTTTGAAGAAAATACTTCAAAGAGAATTTTAATCTAATTGCGATAGACTAGTAGAACTAATAAAACAATTTTTTCCGCAGTGATATTTTTTTTGGTGAATAAAACGTTAGAAATTGGGAAAAGAATATTGTTAACAAGAAGAGAACGTGAGCTTTTAGGAAATAATGATAGAAAAAAATCTGAAAAGAAAACGAAAATATCTCAATTGACTCGTTTGTCGCAAAATAAATCACTGCGGTGATAAACATCGAATGATAAATAGATATTTTTTTAGCCAAACACATACCCTATATTCTCCCGAGAAATATAAAAAAAAACCATAGGGCATTGAAACATTTAGGGTATTCATCCTCATATCAATTTTCAAGTCCATTGAATTCTAACGAGAAGTTCCCTAATTTCCCTAATAAAGTTCTTCTTATCAGTGTCAAAAGGAAATAATTAATAAGGAAGGAGTGAGAAGGAAATTGGCTACGCACCGGAATATTAGCTGGACTGCTGTAGACAAAGTACCCCACTGGCTGCATTGACATCTTTAGGGGGTTACTTGTGGGATTGTGTTCATCTGACTGAGATAGAGACCCCTGGGCTAGGGTAAGTTCATCCTGGAGTGAGATGAGGGTGAAGTTTCCTTCAGCATCGCCATTGCCATCAATGTAGACCTTATGGGAGTGACAAGTTTGTTAATAACTTGTTCCTGGAAATAATATATTCAAATTGAACCCCCTTACATCGAAACCCTGAATTGAGTGGTAGGTCCGGTTGACAATTTTCTCCATTATGGTTTTGGCATCGTAAAAATTCCCACCAGCTTGAATTACTTCCGTAGCGGCACGAGCATAAATCATAACAGCATCATACAGATGAACCCCATAGATTGGGACGGAGATGTTGCGAAAAATTGTTGGATGAAAAGGTACCTTAAATGGGGGTTGAGTTGCGTAGCTCCTGATATTCTCACTGATTTGGCTGGTAGTGAAGAAATTCAATTTATTTTCACCCCAAAATACCCACAACCCCATCCCTAGGGGATGTCTCGCGTGGCTCAAGATGATTAATTCCAATTAAGTAATTTACCTGAAGTTCGTGTTGGATGGATACGATGGCGTCAACTTGAGCACAGAATGAAATGATTTTATGTCCAAAGCTCGACTTCTTATTTTCTTGAGAAACGGATCCAAATATTCTTTTTTGTTTGGCATGCGAAAAAAACGAAGGAAGATAAAAAAGAAACACTGTAAGCAATTTTCCAGCAATTTGGAAGGGACTTTCTGGTACTAAATACCCTTCCCCACAGTTCATTATTTTTCTTTTTCACCAATA